>NW_004949176.1:1388637-1396393 GCF_000317375.1 Microtus ochrogaster
CTACCATGTTTTTGCTCTGCCATCATAAACAACCATCTAGAACCATAAGCCAAATAAAACTTTCTTTTATAAGTTGCCTTGGTCATAGTGTCTTTCTCCTTGCCAGGACTCCCCTCTCTGCCTCCCACTTGTGGATCCATCCAGCCATCTGCTACCATGTCTTTGCTCTGCCATCATAAACAACCATCTAGAACCATAAGCCAAATAAAACTTTCTTTTATAAGTTGCCTTGGTCATAGTGTCTTTATCATAGTAATAGAAACTAAGTTGATACTAGGAAGTGGGTTATTGCTGTGACAGTCCTGACCATGTTGTTTTTGTTGTTGTTTGGGGAAAATATGGAAGACTTTTTGAGACTTTGGACTAGAAAAGCAGCTGAGTGATGTAAACTGAGATTATTAGGCCATCCTAGTAGGAGCTTGGAAGACAGACTTACTAAGAACAATGTTGACCATGGAGACCCAGCTGAAGAAGTTTCAGCTGTACTACAGACCATTTTTGTGATATTTTAGCAAAGAAGCTGCCTTCTACCCTTGTCCTAAAACTTTGCCTGAGTCTAAATTGAATAGTAATGAACTAATTTCTTTGGCAGTGGAGATCTCAAGACAGCCTAATATTGACTGTCATACAGTTGTTAATGTACGCACATCTACAAAGAATAAGAGCAAGTAGGGTAAATAAAAATACAAAATGTACAGCTTGAAGAGAAAAAGAACAGCCGGAAATTTAGTGTTGGAAGCAAGACTTCTACTGAAGGAGGTAAGATCAAGACTAGGCCTGATCTGCACTGGAATAAAGGGAGGGGCACACTAAGGGAAAGACCCCAGCCAACTAAGCCTCCAACTTGAAAAGGCCTAAGGAATTTAAAAGCAACAACAAATAAAGCTGCAGTAAATGTGAGACCAGGCTCCATCCCAAGTGAGCAGCAGAATTTAGCAGGGTTTTTCACACTGTTCTGGCTTAGAATCATGAAGGATAAAAGACTAAAGAAGTTATAGAAACTCCCTCAGTGCCTAAGGATAGCAGCGAAAATGAAGCCTGAGTTGTGTGGGATGCCTCAAGTTGTTAAGAGATGTCAGAGCCATAGGATATCTGCAGGGAGAGCTGAGTACAGGGAGTGGAATAAGCCCAAGAGATGTATGTTGCAGGCAGAAAAACTGGAAGAGAAGTCATCTAAACCCTTTGATATCAGACATGGAGCTCAGGGGTTTTTCCTGTTGAGTTTCTGTCTTTCTTTTGGGCCCGTATTTCATTACTATGTACCAAATTCTTCCCCTTTAGAATGGTAATCAATATTCTAAACCATTGTATATTTAAAGTATTTAAATTGCTGTTTCATTTTATAAGGGTTTACAATAAAAAGACTGCCTTAAATCTCAGGAGAGTCTTTAAACTTTAGATTTTTCAAAAGTGTTAAGACCGAAAAACTAAGGAAATTTTTGAAGTTGGACTAAATTTTGAATTATGATATGGCTATGAGTCAATGGGTGCCCAGGAGTGAAATGCAGTGGTTTGAATGAGAATATGAACTTCATTGCCTATATGTTTAAATATTTATTCCCAGTTGGTAAAACTGTTTGGGAAGGATTCGGAAGTAAGACCTTGGAATAGGTATGTCACTGCTGACAGGCTTTAAGATTTCAAAGACTAGTGTCATTCTTAGTGCTCTCTGTCTCCTGCTTATGATGCCTATTTTATATCAAGATGTAAGCTCTTAGCTACTGCTGCAGCTGTCCGGCACCATGCCTTTGCTCCACCTCCATAGACTCAAATCCTCTGAATCACAAACCAAATTGAGTTGCCTTGGTCATGGTGTCTTATCACAGCAATAGAAAAGAAACTAATTCAACCTTTGAGTACGAACAGTATGGTATTCTGGCATAAGGATCAAGGCAAGAGGGTATCCACAGGAACTAGGGCTACACAGTGCAGACACATCTCATAGTACAACAACTGCTTAATGAAGAGGAGCTGGAAGCTCCTCTACTATAAGAAGTTCCTCTAATATAAAAATCTACTGCATGATCTTCATACAGTAAATGATTGATTGGGGAGAAACAAAAGGGGTTCTTTCCTCTTCTTCTACCATACTGAACAGTTTAATCTCTTACCAGAAGCTCAAATTATATATATATATCCCTAACCCTTAACCCTAACTATATATATGTGTATGTATATATACTCTATAAATATCTATTAAATGAATTAAACTACTTGCAATCATGTTTAACCATGTCTTTTGTTATCTCTATAGAACCCAAAATTAAAGGAAAGAAAGAAAAGAAAAAAAAAAAGAAAAGGTTTTAAGTTCAGTAATACTGCAAGTTGATACCAAGAAGCTGAAGCAGGATGATCTCTAGTTCCAGACAAGCCTTGACTTTGGTGATATGGGCTCAAAAAACAAACAATGTCAAACAGAGATACATATAAATATTCTTTTTTAAACCTTTTATAAACATGAGCAGCTAATAAAGCAAGCAAAAGACAAGAATACTGGAACTTGGTAATGAAGCATGGGTTTCTCTGGGCTTACCTCTGCCAACACAAAAGCTAAGCACTTGACTTACTATCAATCATGTATCAACAGTCCAAAATTCAGACAACATGATTTGGTGGTCACAGATGTACCGAACACAAAAGAAGCATAAATCCAACATTTTTCTATCTGGGCTTTAATAAGAAATTTGATTTTTCTTTAATCTTAGGCAAAAATACTTACACAACGTATTTTTTTAATCTTCAATGTTGTTTATCTTTCCACTTCTGAAGGCCCTTCTGTAGCGTTTCATCTTAAGTCTGAAAAGCACAGCATATTAACCAATTATAAAGGGTATCCTAACTTTGTTAGTGACGCTTTCAAATTAAATTATTTAACACGCCAGAAAACTTCGATATTGGTCCAATAACTACATTAAGAACTCCTAGACCTCAAATAAAACTGAACTTTTCAAAACCACTCTACATATGAAAAGGATGTGACCTAGGAGTCACTGAGGTAGGAGTCAGGACACATTTGAAAGTGTGTCCTTGAAAGAGTTTTCCTATTGACACCGAGTCTTCCCTGGAAAGAAGCGTGACTTAGTTTCCCTTCTACTCTGGACACCGGGCACACTGTTTACCAAATGACCGTTGCCTTGCAAACTCTAAGACATTTGGGGGATTGGGTTGCATGCTGACTGAGGGGCTATAAAGAAGCGAGAATGCCAGGTTTGAAACAGTTGTGCTTCAAGGTTCTCAGCCACAAAGTGTGGGGATGGTTCCTAATAGTGCTGGCACTATCATATGACACCACACCAGTTAAATGCTGATATGTCAGATAGTCTCAAGAATTCACCCATTTTTACACCTGTCAGACTACATCTGCTTCACTGTCATGCATGGGATGAAAACAGCACCACGAGACCAGCTGAAACCTACTCTCTCAGTTCCAGAACCTGTGACTTCCTCAGAGGAAATTTACAAGAATTCGTTCCCTTTACCAGACACCCCGCTGTCAACACGGGAACCAATGGGGCAAGGACGGTAACTAAGACACCCCGGAAGGAAGACAACCGTTCCGGACCTGCTTCTGGCCGGAGAGCTGTCCACTGAGGTGGGTGCCCTACTGGACGAGCCTTCCCGCATCAGGGCAGCCGGGCCATCCCGGGGGCTTCGGCCCTGCTCTGCTCGCTCCGCCAGCTCCGCGCGTGCCCGGCGCCCGGCTGTCAGGGCCTGTTAGGCCTCGACCGCAACCTCCGACCCCGCGTCCCCAGCCCCGCGCCACGGCCGCGACCCCGCCAACCTCCCCGGAAGGACTCGCCCGGGAAAGGCGCTGCCCACCTCACGACCGCCAGGCCCTCGCCGCACGCAGCCTCGCTAGCTCCTCTCACCTGACAGAGCGGAAGGCCCGAGCCGGGACCTCCGTCGATGCCTGCACCCTCAGCCTGCGCAGCTCCAGCTCCGCCGCCGCCAGCCTCGGACGCCCATGGGGCGGAGGAGCAGAGCCGGGGCAGCAGTGGAGGCCAGCGGCACTGCGGCGACGTCAACCGGCGGCGTCTCACGTCAGGGCGTCGGCGCCTCAAGGCACGCCACTCTGGCCCCGCCCAAGAACCGAGTGGGCCCCACCCCTCGCTGACCGGGGAATGGAGCCGAGGAAAATTTGGCCAGGCGTAAGGGCGGGGCCTGGGAGGAGGGGCGGAGCTAGGTCTGGGGCAAGGTCCTGGCTCCTGCGTAAGGCCTGGACCGAGGGGCGGGCCCTGAGATGCGAGACCTAAGCAAGGACTCCAGGCGAAACCTAGGGGCGGGTCCTGGAGCAAAGGAACCTGGAAGAGGGACTCGAAGAGGGACGAAGCCTGAGCTTTGTCACTGGCCCGTGACCATAGAGTGATACCTAGTCTGAAGAGCACAAGTCACCGAGAATTTAAAACTACCTTGTTCAAGATTCAAAGTGGGAGATAAACACCGTCCTGATAACGTGGATAGTACAGTCAACATAGGAAAAAGAGGACAAAAAAAGGGAGTCAGCCGTATGGTGTGAAATGAGTGCTCACAGAAGATGTACTTAATTGTGTAAAACGCTGACACAGTAAGGCAACCAAATACGTTATTATCCTAATAATGGCAGTGGTTTGCGCTCGCCACCCTGTGGACGGTTTAAAGTCAGAGCCACGATCAAAGTGGACGGTTTAAGAATGGGATTTTAGAATGGGCGCTTCAACATCACAACTGACTTTTCTGGCTCTTAACGAGCTGTTACAGAACGCATAGGAGAGGTTCTTGACTGAATGTGACACAATTGCTCCTTGGTTTGCCGTCTCTGGCAATCTTAATGTGTCATCCTGGGACAGGCTTGGTAGAGATCTGAATTTTGCTGCTGAACAAGGTATGCTAAGAAAGGGAGGTATATTCATGTGGTTCGAATTACCTCCAGAGTTTGCAGTGGAGTCTGAGCAGCTGCAACTCCAAGGCCAAGCAGCACTGAGGGTCTGCTAAGCTGCAAACACCAGGACCTGCCTCAGGGCATAGAAGCACAGCACGCGGTAAGATCAGCTGGCCTGAACCTCTGTCCCAACCAGGGGCAACCGGCCAGACCAACAGCAACTGAAAATCCCAGCGTGACTGGAAATGGCAGCAAGAATGCAACGTCCCCGCTCAGCAGGAAGCAGCCAGAGAGATTGACAACGTCCAAATTCCCTAAAACACGGTTTAAGCGGGGCCCTTTCAGAGCAGAAGCAGGATCAGCTGGGTTGCTAGGGAAGCCAAAGAGGTGCACGAGGAAGAAGGTGTCTTCCATGCACCCAGCTGACAGGAATAAATGAGCCACGGGGGTATGGCAGCTGGGGTATGTTATTTAGGGGACTGCTGAAGGAACAGTGGTTTCTGACTGCTCCTGGGGTCGTGGCAAAGCCACTCCTAAAAGTCAAACCCCCAGGAATGACAGGAGCAGGCAGAGGAAAGCCAGGGAGGGGAAAGCAAGATTGCCCCCCCTTCCTCTCCTCTGTGCTGGCCCCTCTGCCTCCAGTTCTGACTGCCCTTGCTGCTGCCACAAGCACAGCCACGGCTCTGGCAATTGGCTCAGCTTGGCTGTGAGTGGAAGTATCTGGGGCTGTGTGTGTGACCAGCATTCAATAGGAAAAATTTACTCATGCAGCTAATTTGTTTAAAGAATTGTCTAGCTATCTTTTAGGTAATTGGTCTGGTGAATTCGAACAACTGGAAAAGTTGCAGGTGGCGATGGTGACTGTGAACTCCACATGCATGGATACCAGCCTGGCAGAACTATCTTCCTGGATCACTCCATGGATCATCTGAGGGAGTGGGCGGGAATAAGAGCCCTGGCAAGCTTAATGGTGCTTGCCTCCCTGGTATGCCTGTGGTGCATTTGTCACATTTGTGGGTTTCACAGCATCGCAATGCAGTTATGATCATTCAGGCCTTCACGGCCATTGAAGCAGGACAGTCTCCCCAAGTTTGGCTATCTACCTTACAATACAAAAGGGGGAACTGTAGCGAGCTGCATGGAATCACACCTGATGGAGATGTATAATCAACTCCTATGGCTAAAGTCTGACTATGCCTGATCACGCAATGATCATCAGCTGCTTGCATATGCGTGGGCCTATGGCCAGTGCCCACCTGGCAATCCGGGATTGGAAGCCCATGCCTACTTAAGGGCTGGGAGAGGTTTGCCCGGGGAGAGAGGTCAAGGAGAGCCTCCTGTGAAGAGTGGAGAGGTCCTGTGGGTGTTTGTGGGCAGATAGAATCTGAGGAATCCCCTTCTCTCAATGTGAAATTTGCTACAAATTCTTGTGTACATGTGTCACATCCAAGAGTCATTTCTAAGGATGGGGATGAGTCTGGAACCCCTTCTGCAGATGTATCGTGTTCCACAGTCCCTTTATCACATATGGTAGAACCCAAAACATGCTGGACAGGTTGTAAATGACCTGGTGTATGTGTAGAAATTTCAAGAGCCTCTCCTACACATGTGGAAAGTCCTAGAGACTCCTGAGGAAGAAGGGAAGGCTGTATTGTCTTAGCATCCTGGGTAGTTGTGGAGCGTGCATGTCTCACTTGAACTCTCTTGGCATATCTTTGGCTATTTTGATTCCAATAACGAATCAGAAGGGCCTTTTTGATTGGCAGGGTATATTTACAGCCCTCTTGGTCTGATAGGGACACTGGAAATCCACCTTGCTCAGAAGGAGGATCTGGCCTTTTTTTTGCTTTAGTGAGAATATCCATTGTCCATTTTCATATCTGGATTAGGTTTGAATTTCCCTTTGTGAGAGAGAATAGGTCTTTGACACACTTCTCTAAATGTAGACCATTCTGGAGTCCTCTTGACAGATACAGAAGGACTCAGAACCCCAATAGAAGTTGATGCAGGTGCTAGAGACCTTTGTGAATGTTGAGAAGGTACAAGGGTCCCTTGGGTAGACTTAGGAGTGCCTAGCATCTCTTGTAGATATGTTGAACTCTCTAGGTCCCCTTCTGAAGATGGCAAAGGTTCTAGAATCCCTGATGTAGATGGAGATAGTTTTGTTTCTGTTTGGATAGGAACGAGTGCTGTGAGGCCCACTTGGGGAGTAGTGATAGGGCTTGGTCCCCCCTGTGCTGTATGGGAAGATCCAAGCCCATTTTCTGGTGGAGGACATTTAAAGCCCTCTTGCTTTAATGGGGAACTTATAAAATACCCTTGGTTAGAGGAGGCAGGACTCAAGCTCACTTCAGCAGATATGGATTGCTTAGGGTCGTTCTGGGGAGAGGGAAAACAGCCTCGGCTCTCTTCATGAGAGGGTATAGCTCTCCAGTCATCTTTGGCAGCTTTCAATGGTGTTAAACTCCCCTGGGGAGAGGGATTAGGATACATTTCATTTTGGGAAAATGAGAAATCAGTGAGCAACCCTTTTGGAGAAAAACATTTGGAGCCCTCTTTGTCTAATGGGGCCTGCTGTAGGCCCCTTGATCAGAAGGGTCTTATCTAAAACTCTTTGGTGGAGAATTGGAATGATTGGTGACCCCTTGGCTAGAGGATGGCCTTTTGAAAACCCTTCTAGAAAGGGAGACATGTTTGATTTTCCTTTCAGCAAAAGGGGAAGGTTTCCGGGATGCCTGGGAAGACATGGAATGCCCCATAGACCCTTGATCACATTGGGTTCCTCCCAGAACCTCTCTGGTGGATAGGGATAGTCCCTGAGCATCTTGGAAAGAAGTGGAAGATCCCAGAGCTCCTTGGGTAGGGGAGGAAGGTTGCAGGGAACCTTGAAATTGTGGG
>NW_004949176.1:1396614-1397175 GCF_000317375.1 Microtus ochrogaster
ACCTTCCCAGGTCTGTGCACAGAAGTTGAGGCCACTCTTTTTCTAGTGGTGGGAGGTAAGGCAGATGGTCTGGGTTCCCTGATCAGTGGGTTACTCCTGCAGTCAGGAACATCTGGAGGAAGTGGAACTTGTCCTTCCTTGATCTCTTTCAGCTCCTTTAAGGGGTTCAGGGTCTTTTTACTGGATGTAGTCTTTATAAGAGCTCTAAGACTCTGAAGACTATCTGCTGTACCAGTGTAGGGAATTTTGACTGTTTTGTCCTTATAAGGCTTTTGGCACCTGAACTTGTGCCTGTCATGCCTCCAGCATTTTTTTAAAAAGAATAACAAATGGTGCTGTGACTCGGATTATTTGCCCGCCCCAGACTTCCACCTGGGGCCGGGGTTCTGGCTTTAGGCGCCATCCGGGACTCTGAGCTCTCTCCTGGGGCAGAATCAGGACTCGAGGACCTTCTCTACAATGACCCATGTGTTCCATCTGCCTGGACACGCTCCTCCAAACAACAAATCAACTAATCGTGAGTGTCCTCATCTCGGCCAGCTTAACCATCTCTTTTAACCC
>NW_004949176.1:1399372-1410117 GCF_000317375.1 Microtus ochrogaster
CTCTCTCTCTCTCTCTCTCTTCCCCCCCTTCTTTCTCTCCTTTTAAATAAATTCTTATATGGCTATTTCCTGTGTTTATATGTCTGTTACCACCGCCACCGCCAGTGCGGCTCGTGCCCTCCTGCTGGTGGGAAGTTGTAGCCGCTTTTCTCATAGCGACTATGCCAGCCCGCCCCGGGGACTGACAACTGTCTCTTCGGGGCTAGCAGCTGCTTTTATGGCTCCATGGGTCTGCTCACATGTGCCCGCTGCATTGGGGGTTCCGCCGCCATGGCTTTCCGCCGCGTGGCTTCCCGCTGCCACTGGGGACCCCCCATATTTTTTTTAAGAATAACAGATATGATTTAGCAAGTGCTTCAAGGCTAACAACTTGCTGTTAGGACAGATACTTAACCTGTTTGTTTCTTATGCACAAATAGTGTAAAGCAAAACGTTATAATGAAAGATTGCAGAATGCTTGGAGCGGAGTGAAAGTGCTCGTACAACTTGAAATGGGAACAGCAAGAGCAAACTGTTGAGCAGGACGTAGACACTTGTTTGTCCTCCCTAAGATCTGCAAAGAACATTCTTATCCTCCTTTTTCTCCATTTCACAAACTGAAAACGTAAGGCTTAGAGATTAGAAATACATTTCCAGTCTAGAGAGCTAGGATCTGAACCACAGTCTCCAGTTCCTTCTTTACACTAGCTCTGGTTCTGAATGCTCAGGTCATTTCAACATTTCTACAAGGGGGTGGTAGTGTCTGCTCTTAAACAGATATGAAGCCAGATATAAGGCTGCAAGAAAAAGAAAAACAAAACGAGGTACTGCAACTAAATTGTTATTGAATATAAAGAAATCAAGGTCCAAAAAGCATCCCACCACAAGTTCTTGGAGCAAAACACGACCTAGATATGATCCACACACACCCCCCCCGAAGCAAAACTAAACAAACTAAATTGCTCCAGAGATAATAGGAAGATTTTAGAATGGCAAGGAGAGAGACGGGGGTAAAATTCACTGCAGATTTCCTCTACAGTGAGTGAGGAACTGGGAGAATCTGGACACTTCTGCCTCTTCTTTCTTCCCATCCCTATGACTAAGAGCCTCACGGTGACTATAGCTATTTGTGAGATAACATCAAGATGGATTATTTATTTTCAAGCCTTCCTATTTGAAAGGCCTCTAACCCTGAGAAGACACACAGGCAGTCCATGTGGCTCACAACACTCACATAGCAATGCCTCTTGGATTCCCTGACCTTTATCCTACCTTCACTTTTCCCCAACATGTCTCCAAGAAGGAGCTACCAAAAGAACTGCCTCCAGAAAATATAATGTGAGCTGGGCATAGCACAGCATCATTGGAAGATGAGGCAGGAGAATCTTGGGTTTGAGACCAAAGGAGAAACTTCTGGGCCAGTTCGGGTTACATCAAAAGACCATGTTTTTAAAAATCAACAACTAGCCATGGTCGTGGTGTCTCTTCACAGCAATAAAAATCCAAGCTAAGACAATAAGTAAAAAAAAAATGAAAATAAAAATCAACAACTAAAAGAATTTTATGACAAAAGCCATCTAATGATGTTTTATGTTATAACATTTTACTTAGAAATTATGACTAGTTCACAAGAAGTTGCAGAGATCATGCAAAATGATCTTGGGCACTTGTACACTGCCCTCTGGCTGCTCTAACCTATATAAGCACTGTACAACATGAAAACCATATTCTACACAGGTACAATGTGTGTGTAGCTATGTGCCACTTTGTCACCTGTAAACTCATGTAACCATCACTGCATATTACCACAGAGATTACCTTCCTACTATTTTTATGGTCACTCCCCACTCAACTCCAGTCTTAGGGTTTTATTGCTGTGAAGAGACACCAGGAGCCAGAAACTCTTACAAATGAAAGCATTTCACTGGGGCTGGCTTACAGTTTCAGGTTTAGTCTGTAATAGCCACAGAAGGAAGCACGGCAGAAGGATGGCAGCAGCACGCAGGCAAGCATGGTGCTGGAGAGGAAGCTGAGAGTTCTGCACCTGGATCTGCAAGAAGCAAGAAGAGAGAGTGACACTGGACCTGGCTTGAGCTTCTGAAAACTGTGATACACTTCCTCCAACAAGACCACATCTACTCCAACAAGGCCACACTTCCAATAACGCCACTCCCTGTACGTTAATAAAAGCCATTTTCATTCAAACCAGCACCTATCTCTAAACCCTGGTGTCATGGATAGCTTATGTGAACTTGACACAAGCCAGTCTTCTGAGAGGGGGAAACTGCAATTAAGAAAATGCTTCTATATGATCTGGCTGAAGACAATCCTGTGGTATTTCCTTAATAATGATTGACGTGGGAGGGTCCAGCCCATTGTGGGTCTTGCCATTCCTGGGCTGGTGGTCCCGGGTTCTATGATAAAGCATACTGAGCAAGCCATGGTGAGTAAGACAGTAAGCAGCACTCCTCCATGGCCTCTGCATCAGCTCCGCCTCCAGGTTCCTGCCCCCACTACTTCTGATGATGAACTGTGACATGGAGCTATGAGTGAAATTAAGCCTTTCCTTCCCAAGTTCTTTTGTTGACAGTGTTTTGCTGCAGCAATAGAAACCCAAACTAAGACACCTGGCAACCACCAATCTGGGTTCTTGTGGCTATGCAGGAGAATCTGACCACCATCGTGCCGAAAAAGGAAAAGTCCAAGATCACAAGCATGCTCAGCACTTACCACATCTGGTCAGCCACAAAGGGCTTTCAACGCTGCAGGGAAGGCCTACAATTGACCTCTCTGGAAACAAAGCCAAGTGATTAACGCAGGCGGCAGGACGAGTGAGGCTCCGTGCCCTATCAGTTTCACCGTGTTCTCACACTCTTCGGTGAGAAACTAAATAGCACAGATGCTAAAGAGGCCCCAGAAATAGATTTGGCTGCCTCAGGACGCTTGAGGTCAGAGGACTTTGGGGAGATCAAGGTTAGTCTGGGCTACAAAGAGAACTTCAAAGGAGCTTGTGCTTGAGAGTGGAGTCCATCTCTGCACTCCACCCAGACAAAGAAGCACCTGGAGCTGTGCAAGAGCAGGATCAGCCAAAATTATGCACAGGTGGAAATGCTTTAGAGTAACCTGCTAGTTTGTAAACTACATAGATTTGTTTAAAGGAAGGAAGGAAGGAGAGAAAAAGGAAGAGATAAGGGATGGGAATGGGGGTGGGAAATTTCTACCTAATAATAAGTCTGAAATGATATATGAAAACTAAATAAACTAGTCAAAAGCCTACAAAAATTAGTAAGTAAATGAAAAGATGTTCAAAATCTTTCATTAACAGGGAAATGCAAATCAGTATGTCAATTAAATGTCTTTTCATACCCACTCTAGTGACCACAATGGAAAAAAAAAAACAAGCTGGGAATAGTGGCATAGGCCTGCAAACAAGGGTATTACTTAGCCTGGTCTGGGAAACATGGCAAAACCCCATTTGCAGAAACAACAAATCAATAGGTTTAAAAGGTTATGAAAAATTTATATATTGGAGAGGATATGGAGAAACTGGAACCTTCTTATGTTGCTGATAGGAATTCAAAGCCATGTAACCACCACGGAAAACAGTTTGACACTTCTTCACAATGTTGAACATAGAGCTGTCTAGCGACCCAGCAATTCCACTGTTCTGTGTATGTCCAAGAAAACCAGGAACACTCTATTCTCGTAAAAGGAATATTCACTGTAGCATTACTTGCTCACACTAGCCTAAGAAGTCAAACAATCTCATTCTAATACTCAAGTCTTCACACCTCATCATCCTCCCTGTGGCCAGCCTGTCCCCCCAGCTCCACAGTCAGAAGAAGAGGTGAAGAGCCTGCCTGGCCACTGAACTGCCTCACTCCCAAGATTCTGTTCCACAAGACCCATCCCACAGCCTTTGCCCTCCCACCTCATCACCCCAGCCACTGCTGGGCCCTTTCCCCAATCCCAACAGACTTCCACTGCTTAGATGTGTGGAGGCCAAAAAGTGTGAGCCTATTTCCACCTTGTCTGAAGGTCAGGGAGTTTTAGCTTGCTCAAAGTTGTTAACAAGTGTGGCTATACACCCTGACCTAGGGTGTGGTTACGTGGTATTTTGGACATTAAGATGGCCCTTAAAGGTAGATCCACTCCACCCTGACCAAAGGTCGGAATTCTAGCATACTTCTGCTTCTTTTTTTGAATTAGGAGGTTTGACCTAGGGAGTGACTGCATTCAGGATACTTAGTCTAGAGTGGGTTCACTGCCTAAACAACAGAAAGTTTTTCTCAAGATTTAATGAATCGATGTCTTAAGTATTGAAGCAAGTAATTGTTCTGGTTGTCCTTTGTATCATGTTAAAACAGTCTTTTGTCTTCTTCCCCTTTTTATTTTGGGATATAAAAGTGTTCAGAAAATTAAACATGGGCGATTTCATTTCAGTATTCATTGGAGGTCAGTGCTGTCCTGTTTTTGTTTTAGTATTTTCACTCTCACCTCCATTCCCTTTACTTATTTTTCTAATCCCCACGCCCCTACTGTAATTATCTATTCTGTCTCTTTAAGAGACAAGCCACGCCCACTCCCTCCCTGTCTGCTGAGACAGGCTGATCTTCAGCTTCCAGCCTGAGTTCTTTCTCTTTTCCATCTTTCTCTTGAAGAGGCAGCTTCTGCCTCTCCCCACTTCTCCCCTTCCCCCGCTTCTTCCTCTCTCTTCTCTCTTTCTTCTCTCTCTCTGCTCTTTTCCCCTTTTCCCTTCCCCTCCATAACCCACCTAATAAATATCTAACCTCACTCTACATGGTGTGCCTATCCGGCTGTCTCTCACCTGCCACAGCCACACGGCTCGCTGTCAGGGACCAGCCACCTTCAGAGACCTGCATGGTCTCATGCACAGTCCCTGCCTAATACTGGCTGCTCTCCAGAATCCCTGCCCACTGCCTGCTGCTGCAGGGATTCCGGAAGCAATTTTTAATAATCCATTACACCTACTCTGGTAAGTGATATCCTTGTTGAAGCTAGTCTCTGACCAGGTGCACCAGTCAGAAGAACAGAGCCCATCCCTTACTCTCAATGCTGCACCAAAGGCCAAGCTAAGCACCAGAAGGCCAGCTCACATCTCAGACAGAGACTGCTACTAGATCAGAGACCACACTGGTCATCAGCAATTCAGGCCACAAAGACTAGAAGAGGAAACAGAAACCAAGGAACAAAACACACATCCAACAAAGAAAAAGTCAGAAATCAGGACCTAGTCCTAATCAGCCCAAGCCCAGATGCCTAAATGCCAGTGTAAGATAACAATCAACAACATCAGAGCAGTGTGGCACAACCAGAGTTCAGCTGTCTTTACCACAGCAAGACCTGAACATACCAACACAGTCAACACACAGAAAATAATCTTAAAAACAATTTTAGGGCTTGCTAGCTGGCCAGTCTGGAAAAATTCATGATCTCTGGGTTCAGTCTCAAAAAATAAGGGGGAGAGCAATTGAATAAGACCCCCTAAAGTTGACCTCTGGTCTACACACACACACACACACACACACATAAAACAAAAGATGGAACCAATACTTGTTGTATGGGTGAATCTTGAAATTATTATAAGTGAAATAAGCTGATCTTAAGACTTTATATTTCATAATTCCACTTACATGAAATATTTAGAATAAGAAAATCCAGTGATAAAGAAAGCAAATTAGCAAATTGCCAGGTCTCAGGGAAAAGAGCTGGGTTTAGGAGTCTGTGTGGAGGTTTGAATAAAAGGACCTCCATAAACTCATAGGTTTGAATGCTTGGTCCCCAGTTGGTGGAACTGTTAGGAGAGGATTGGGAGGCATGGCCTTGTTGGAGGAGGTGTGTCACTGGGAATAGGCTTTGAGGTTTCAAAATCTCAGATTACTCCCAGTTAGCTATTTCTCTCTCTCTCCCCCCTCTTTCTCTCCCCCCTCTCTCTCCTCCTCTCTCTCTCTCTCTCTCTCTCTCTCTCTCTCTCTCTCTCTCCCTTTCTCTCCCTCCTACTGTCCCCTATTTGTGGACAAGAATATAAGATCTCTTCTACTGCTCTGGTACCATGATGCCTACTGCCAAGCTCCTAACATAATGGTCATGGACTCACCCTCTGAAACAGCAAGCCCCATTAAACTCTTTCTTCTACAAGTCACCTTGGTCACTGTGTCTATTCACAGCTGTAGAAAAGTAAGACAGCTGGGGATTCACTGAAGACCTGTGGATTTCTTTTACAGAAGGCAAATATGTTCTAAAATGAGAATACACTGACTGTTGCATAGCACTTTTTGTATACTAAAAATGTATGTTTTGGATAGAAATTGATATGGTTTATATCTCACATGGTTATGACTTCTTATCTCAGAAAAAATTTGTCTGCAGTGTGTCGTTTGCTCCTCTGCTGTGTAACAAATTGTTCTCACGTGGGAAAAGATTCAGGGTTCCACTCATGCATATGAGGTTTTTCCTCCCTGAATTTAATTTATTCACAGTCTTTTGTGTACTTAAATTAAAACGTACTTTTCACTTATTTGATGCCATTTCATTTTGGTGGGCGCACATTTTACTGATAAGTAAAAATAAAAGAGTGGGTTGAATTACCTGGTCAGGAAGTGAAGCATGATTTTAAAGACAGCTCAAGATGGAGCTTACCATACCCTAATATTTATAAAGGGATGGAGAAGTCAGTCTGACAGGGTCCATAGGAATGGGTCCATTCTGTCTTGACTAAAAGTCATAGAGTTGGAACTTACTTCTCTTCCTTCAAGGTTATTGTCAACAGTTCAAATAACAGATCAGAGAATTCTGCTCTGTTTCAAGGTTATTGTCAACAGGTGAGGTTAATATCCAGACCTGGTATTTCAGATATTAATAAGCAGAGCTGTTTCTACCTCAAACAAAAGTCTAAGAATTCAACTAGGTTCCTACTCCTTTAAAGAGATAACTATAGATTCCACCCAGGGAGTAGTTTGCATACAGAATGTTTTGGTCTTGGGTGTGTGCTGTGGCACAATTGTCTTGTGCCCTGTCTCTTGTACTGTTTTAATAAAATGCTGATTGGCCAGTAGCCAGGCAGGAAGTATAGACAGGGCAACCAGGCAGGAAATAGAGGCGGGGGCTACAAGACCAGGAAAACTCTGGGAAGAGGAAAGACTCAATTTGCAGTCATAGACATGTAGTAATAAGAGCGGCGGGGCTACGTCCCTAGCACCCCGGCTGCCTGGCTAGCTTATGCCCCGAAATAACAACACACAAATTGTATTCATTTAAACACTGCTTGGCCCTTTAGCTCTAGCCCTTACTGGCTAATTCTGATATCCCGATCAACCCATCTCTAATAATCTGTGAGCACCCAGTCTTAGTGAGCACCGGTCTTACTGGGAAGATTCTAGCCTACGTCCATCCTGGGTCGGAGCTTCATCGTGTGTGCTTCAGAGAGCAGAGCTATCCCCGCGTCCGCCCAGGAGCTGGGAGCATGGCATCTCTGCTCCAGAGAGCAGAGCTGTCAGTCTGAGCTCACTTCTTCTTCCTCCCAGCGTTCTGTTCTGTTTACTCCTCCCATCTATGTTTTAACCTATAAGGGCCAGCCAAGCAGTTTCTTTATTTTTTTAACCAATGAAATCAACAGATTGATATGACACTCCCACATCATAGACACAGAGGAAGCAATATGAGAATGCCTCACTGACAAAAGGTACCAAGCTATGTGCCTGACACAGACAAGAATTATGGGTTAATATAGGATGAAAGAGTTGATAATAAGCCTGAACTAATAAGCCAACCAGTTTATGATTAATGTAGACCTCTGTGTGTTTCTTTGGGACTTAACAGCTACAGGTCTGGGCAGGACAGAAATCTCAGTCAACAGGTGTGAGTGTTATTGTCTTGTTCTGGCAACAGAATGTTTAACTAAGAATGTAGACCCTAATCCTTTATCCGGTCTGTTCATTTCTTGTATCATGTGAATGTAGTTTCTTATCTTATCTTTTGGGGTTGGAGTATTTAAGCAAATGGAAATTAAACAAAGGCAATTTTAGCATTCACTGACACTCCCTCCCGATACTATCCTATGTTTCTGTTTCTTATTTCTCGGGTGTGTGTGTGTGTGTGTGTGTGTGTGTGTGTGTGTGTGTGTGTGTGTGTGTCTGTGTGTGTCTGTGTGTTCCTTTTGCCTAATAATTCTACTCCTCACACCCTGGAGCATTTGAACCAGGCTAGGGTCCTGGCGGAAGTCACCCCAAAAAGGTGGCTTATGACATATCAGTCAAAGTGGGCCAAATAGCCAGGAAGGTGGAAAGAAAACCAAAGAAGCCATGAGAAACAAAAAGCCTCAACATGGAGCCATGCTCCATGGTCAAAAGTAAAAGCTGCAATTAAAAATAAAAGATGAACTTTTCATCAACAACATGATAAAAAAGAAGAAATAGGAAAAGGATTTATTTGTGGCAAAGTGTAACTTTGGGCAAAAAAGATATTTTGAAGACAGGAACTTTGGGAGATAGCTAATCTATAAGGGAAAAATTACAATACTGATTCTATTTTGGGTGAATAGGTAATTTGAAAATTAAACTATAAATCTCATAAATTTGACTTGTTATTGCATCATTTCTACTTATCAAAATCAAAATGTGTTAAGGAGCAATCAAGGTACCCAGCTTTCTTTTCTGTACAAATGGCATGAAAAATAAAATTTCAGTTAGTAAACATAACCTAGAATTAGAATTTTGCTGCTGTTTCAACACTGTCATTGAACTAGTGCTACAGATTTTCAGCAACAAATAAAATTCTCTACAGCAGTAATATCAATTTCCCAAGCCAGAATCTTGATGTCTTCATCAAAAAGAATATTATAGTGTGTTTATTTGTCTCTATACACAAAGATATAATTCTTAATGTAACTTTTTTAAAAAAGTAATCTTATTTCCCTTTAATAAACTCACATGGCAATAACATATAATTAAATTATTGCCTCACTCATTCATATATCATAAGCAATCCTCTGTCATTTTCTACTTGGATTGTAATTCATTCAAAATCAAAACAAACTATTACATTATTCATCTTGGTTTATATAAACAGATTGTTTCCATAGCAGTGGACACAAACATTGGTAAAATTCTAAAAATCAGTCTCTATATTTTTGGGCCTGAAAATGTCTTGAAAATCCTTTTATTTTCAGTTAAGGAGTATTAGACTTGAGAAAACTCTGAATAAAAGTTTAACCTTGAATGTATATAAATATAGAGGTTACGTAAGAATCAAATCCAAAGCCTTTCCCATTCTAAAAATGCACTTTACCACTGAGCTACACTCCAATCATGTGTTGTTTCATGTGTGTGTATCTGTGTGTTTGTGTTCTGGTCTTCAAAGCCAAAGTCTTTCCCATTCTAAGCATGCACTTTATCGTTGAGCAACACTCCAGTCTTGTGTTGTTGTTGTTGCATATGTGTGTGAGTGAGTGTGTGTTTGGGTTCTGATGATCAAATCCACAGTCTTTCCCATTCTAAGCATGCACTTTATCGCTGAGCAACACTCCAGTCTTGTGTTGTTGTTGTTGCATGTGTGTGTGAGTGTGTGTTTGGGTTCTGGTGATCAAATCCACAGTCTTTCCCATTCTAAGCATGTACTTTACCACCGAGCTACAGTCCAGTATAACAGCATGATCTAGTTTTTTTTTTCCATTTTAGAACTACCTCTATGTACAGACATGTTTTAAAATGTACATATAATTGGGATTTTACAAAACATAGGATTTAGAAATAAAATTTAACTAAGAAAGCGGATTATTCCAGAGAAGTTCCAAGGCTCGCATTTCCTTGCTCATCTTTAATAACCTCTTCAAGCCCTTCCCTTGTGAACATGTGAGATTCTTGAAGGCTGCTTTGAGACTCACTCAAGACTGGCAGTGTTCAGCTTCTTCCCCATTGCTGGTATGAAAATGATCACTGAGGCCCTGAGGTTACTTCAATATCATAGACCTGAAATTGAAATAAAGGAGGTGAATAGATAAGCCACAACAATTCTTCCGTCAAGGTATCCATTTACCTACCTCCCTTTCAGTAAGCATCTTGCGAGAATCAATACCCTGTCTTTAATGGTGGAGAAGGGAAAGCTGAGTGGTGAAACTGAACAAAAAGGATAGAACAAAACAGAATAGGGCATGAGATTTCTGGTGGTGGTAGACAGGTGCACCCACAGTTGTAATTTTAAAAAGTATTTTGCAAATTTGAATTTAGTACATAAAAGAACTTGCTTCAAAAGCAGCAAGTCAATTATTTCAGTAAATAAAAAAGTGGCTTACTTTAGTAGGTATTAAGAAAAAATTAAACAAAGTCTATAATTCTGTTTCTCCAGTTGGAGGTAGAAGAATCAGGAGTTCAAGGTTGTAGCTGGAGACTTTTCTGCATCCTACTCAGTCCTATAGCTGCTTAAAAAAATAATCACTCAGAGGCTTAATGTTTAACTATGATTGTTTGGCCGATGACTCAGGTTTATTACCAGTTAGCTCTTTTAAATTGATCCATTTCTATTCATCTGTGAATCACCACATGACCCGTGACTTATTGGTGATGCTCTGACATCTTTCTCTTCTGGCAGTTGCTGGCATCTCCCTTGACTCCACCTTCTTTCTCCCTATATTTAGTTTGGCTTTTCCCACCTACCTATAGTCTGCTCTGCTATAGGCCAAAGCATCTTTATTTATCAACCAATAAAAGCAATATATATTTGCAGTGTACAGAAGGACATCACACATTATT
>NW_004949176.1:1410507-1416045 GCF_000317375.1 Microtus ochrogaster
GTGGCAGCTTTTGTGGCTGGATCCACCCTGCTTGGCTTTTTAACATGGCAGGGGTACCAGAGAGAGTCACACTCAGCTCCTCACCTCTAGGGAGTAGTATTCAGTTGCATACAGCTGTGTTCTTATGCCTGCAGCTGTGCTCTCAAGTCTGCAGGCAGTGGCTGGGAGAAACATCTTCACCATAGTCTGTGTACGAGGCTGTGGGAACCCACCTGCAGCTAAAGTCCACTGCAGCCAGGGGCCACAGTTCTCTACCATGCGCACAAAAAGAGACATGAACTTTGAAGCTGCTCTTGGCTCTGTTTTGTGTGTCTAGAACCCTTTTTTAAGCTTTGTTAGGTCTTATGCAGAAATTCTGGCCGCATGTTGACGCACCAAATGTAAATGGAGACTTATTCTGCTCCACCTGGTCCCAAGACCCCTTTAAAATAATCACCCAGAAGCTTATTATTAATTACAAACGGCTTGGCCTATTAGATTAGGCTTATTATTTATTAGTTCTTACAACTAAATGAGCCCATTTCTATTGGTCTATATTTTACCAGGAGGCTTGTGGCATCTTACCTCACGTCTTGCTTCCCTGGAGGCTGCTGGCATCTCATTTGACTCTACCCTCTTTCTCCCTGTATTCAGTTTGGCTTTCCTGCCTAGCTATATTCTGCCCTGCCATAGCCCAAAGCAGCTTTATTTATCAACCAATAAAAGTAACACATATTTGCAGCATACAGAAGGACATTCTATATCACAAGGTCATCCTGAGGTATAGAGTAAATTTTAGGCTACTATGGGTAATCACAAACAAAGGCAAATTGGAAGGATCTCTTGTCAGGGTATTGGGATATCTAATTGGCTCATTAGAGACACTTAATTATGTCTCTAATAAATACCATATAAACAAGACAAACAGATGGGATACAGATAAAACATAATATAACAGAAAATGATTGTAATATATAGTTAAGCAAAGGTTTTTTTTTTTAAACAAAACCCTAAAGGCAAAGCTATAAAATTAAAAACGGATATTGACTACTAAAAATTAAGAGAAAATAGTCATAATTTCTGTTCAGGGCAAGATATCACAAGTAGCATTAAGAAGATGGGTGACTGGAAAAACAAGGAAGATACTCATCATATTAAAACTGATGAAGCAATGAGGAGACGTGACTTGGTGGCAAATAGAGTACATACTTATGGATAAGACATTGTAGTCATTCTTAGCACCAGAATCAAGCCATCAAAAAATCCTGAAACAAAACAAATAGCTATAAATAAAAGTAGATATGTCATTGAAGTAAGAAAATAATTGAAAAATTGGCATAAGACCTGAATAGAGATTCAAAGGTGAGAAGGCCCACTGCCCCATAAGCACAAGATTCTCTAATTTATAATAACAAAAAATGTCGGGCTGGAGAGATGGCTCAAAGGTTAAGAGCATTGCCTGCTCTTCCAAAGGTCCTGAGTTCAATACCCACCAACTACATGGTGGCTCACAACCATCTGTAATGAGGTCTGGTGCCCTCTTCTGGCCTGCAGGCATACACACAGATAGAATACTGTATTCAGAATGAATAAATAAATATTTTTTTTTAAATGTCATATGAACTTGTCAGATGACAAAAATTATAAGGATAAAAGAATACCAAATTTGGGTAACAGTGCATTGCTTGTGAGACTTCCATTCTAGAAGCCACCTGATAATGTTCAAAGTAATTAACCTGTCTTTCCCTGCCGCATTGTGAGTCTACTCCAGGCAAACGTTTTTACAGGTCCCTGATTGACTGTTTATGAAAATGTTCATTGTTACCACTGTTTATCATAAGGAGCTAAGACCAGGGAAATGTATATAAAACATGATAGATGCACACCATTAATAAGTATACATTGGGTACTCCAAATAAATGACTGACAGATGAACAGAGATGATTGATAAAGAGAGATTGATAGATGATTGATGATAGATAGATGATAGACAGAAGATAGATAGATAGATAGATAGATAGATAGATAGATAGATAGATAGATAGATAGACAGACAGATAGACAGGAGACAGTGATAGATACATAGTAGATGATAAATAATTAGGCAGATATATTAATGATTGATACATTAATAATTAATTGATGATATATAGATGATAAGTAGGCAGATAAATAGATAGATACACAACAAATAGACATATAATAGATAAATAGACAACTAGATAGATAATAGACTGATCTAGTGGAAGAAAGTTTACTTTCGAGATTTCCCCATTGTGGTTTATTTTTATTGAAGAAACCTATGTTTCATCACCTGTCCTGTTTTTATACTTTCAGTAGCATTTCTGGAATCAGAGATAATTTCTTTTTTTGCTTTATTTTTATTATTATTAAAAATTTCCACCTCCTCCCATTTTCCTCCCCCTCCCCCCAATCCCACTCCCCATCCCTCTCCAGTCAAAAGAGCAGTTAGGGTTCCCTGCCCTGTGGGAAGTCCAAGGTCCTGCCCCCTCCATCCAGGTCTAGGAAGGTGAACATCCAAACAGACTAGGATCCCACAAAGCCAGTACATGAAGTAGGATCAAAACCCCGTGCCATTGTCCTTGGCTTCTCAGTCCGCCCTCATTGTCCGCCACATTCAGCGAGTCCGATTTGATCACATGCTCCGTCAGTCCCAGTCCAGCTGGCCTTGGTGAGCTCCCAATAGATCAGCCCCACTGTCTCAGTGGGTGGGTGCACCCTTCGTGGTCCTGACTTCCTTGCTCATGTTCTCCCTCCTTCTGCTCCTCATTTAGACCTTGGGGGCTCAGTCCAGTGCTCCAGTGTGGGTCTCTGTCTCTATCTCCATCCATCGCCAGATGAAGGTAATCAGAAATAATTTGATCAAAAAAAAATGGAGAACTGAACCTTGCCAATCTCTGCCTTGTCTCTCAATTCACAGTTGAGTACTGGGAAGCTAACAGTAGAATGAAGCATCGAAAGGGGAAAAGGCTGTTGGGCAGACTGATACCCCAAACTTGTCTAGACCAGTCAAGTCCAGCACCAGCTGTCAGCCCAGGTACAGCCCAGAGCATCAAGAAGACTACCTCTAGATGTAGGACGAATTGTGAGAGAACTGCTGCATGTGTTGTGAGGATATGGCCAGCTTATCTCTCTTGCAGAGCAGGAGAAAGTTATTGTCTGTAACAGCATTGGAATATGAAACAACATCACTGTATTCCAATAAAGAAGTTCAAAAACCCCCTTTTATATGTTGGTACAAGTGCCAAGATAAAAATATGCTTTAAAAATTATCTATAGAACACTAGGGAGGCAGTTGAGAGGCCAGAAGGGGCTTTGCACTTTTGTGTGAATGCATGTGTCTTCTCTGAAGAGAACACCAACAGTGACTCAAACTATGGCCCCTGGAGCAGGCAAGTGTAGCGGTTACACTGCTGGCTTCACCCTGGTTTGTTAGAAAATGCAGATGCGGTGGAAATGTTTGCACAATGGAGAGAAAAGTAAATGAGGCACTGAAGGCAGTGTCTTTGTTTTCCCATCTGCACAAAGCCCTATGTGTTTGTAAAAGTTAACCCTCCAGATAGGAAGCGATGTGCCCCACTGTTCAGGAAATACTGCATTTCAACACTCAGTTCGTGCATACCTCGTATCTCAGAGCTTTTCCTCCGAGGTTGTGAAAGAAGGACCTTGTCATAAACCTAAGAAAAACACTGGTGATCCTGTGCCCTATGGTGGCCCTGTGGCTGGAACTGTCAGCTATAGAGCAGAAAAAAGAAAGAAAGAAAGAAAGAAAGAAAGGAAGGAAGGAAGGAAGGAAGGAAGGAAGGAAGGAAGGAAGGAAGGGAAAAAGCAGTGCTTGCCTTGGAATCAAAGCCTGCTACCAAGGAAACCCAGTGGGACATGTGTTAGAGTATGATTGTGCACTATTTCCTGCAGTTATGCAAACTAGCAGGAGAAACAGAGAATGCTTACAGAACAACCCAACACTCCTTCCTCCGCACGCTCCTTCCCTACACTTGGAAACCTTCTCCCACTACCATAGTAAGTTTTCTGCTTTTCTAGGGAAGATGGCCCTGTTGACATCATTTCTATACATTGCATTCTTCCCCAGGGTATGGCTTCTTGTTAGCAGACCCTACTGCTCTAGCAGGCTGATTGTCAGCTTCTCTTGGCTGTCCGCCACCTTTCGGTCTTGTCTGTGCACTACAACTCATTAATTTTTGCTTTTGAAATTGTTCTATTTCGTGTTCTACTGTCACGAAATTGCTTTTTCTATAGGTGTGGATATAATACATCATTTCTGAAAACATTTTGCCACCAACTCTTACTTTGAAATCACTTCAATATAGAAAGTTAAAGGAACACTAAAATTAATTATATAACTAATCAATCCAGCTACTCTTCAACCTGACTTAACTTCTAGTAACATCCATGAATAACCCAAATAAATCCCTCTGAAGTACCTTGGCCACACGATCATAGCATCATTATTATACACAGAGACTTAACTAACGTCATTTTAAACTTAGATACAATACATACTTTTCTCTACTTCATACACAAAACATACCTTCTCGCTGCCTCACTTTGGCTTTCATCCAGGATCCCACTGAGAATAATGTGTTACATGTGTTGGTGCTCATAACTTTTCCTTTTGCTTTTGGGCTCATATGTGTATGAAGGTGAACAGGTGAGTGTGGGGGAGGGGCAGGAGACAACCATACCTGTCCTTTACAGGACATCTCACCTTGGCTTTTGAGACATGGTCACTCACTGTGACCTAAGACTTGTCGAGTAGGCTAGACTAGCTAGCCGGTGAGTCCCAAGAAGTCTCCTGTCTCTCCCTCCCCGTATCTGGGGGAGCGAGTACGTATCTCCATCCTGGAACTTCCAATAAAGAGTTGTAATCTCTTGGTCTTTTTAAATGTTATTATGTTTCTGCACTGAGTGAAGTCATCTTGGTTATCTGTATAATAGTGTTTCCTCCATTGAAAGTAGCACAGAGACTTCTAGCTTTCCATAGCTCCCGGGTATTGAACTCGGACGGTCACGCACGCGCTTCACCCGCTGAGCCATGTCCCAGAACTCTTTTCTTTTCTTTAATCTAGAAGTTTCCTTACCTTTCATTTGACTTTGGATGACATTTTGGAAGGCTTATTAAATTGAAACTTATCCTATAATCTACATGTATCTTATTATTTTCTAATTGCAGATTCAGCCTGAACATTCTGGCAAGAGCATAGCATAGGGAGAATCTCCCCAGTGCATCCCAAAGAGAAGAAAACAAAAACAAGCTTCTGTCACCAAGGAGGGAAAGCTTTATCACATGGCTATGATGGTGACCACCAGATCATCCTGTTACAAAGATATGTGCTTTTTAATCTCTTTATAATAAATGGGCTCATTGTTCGCGTAACTGGTCTCTCTGAACATGGCGAACAATGAGGACTGATGAGAAGCTAAGGACAATGGCACAGGGTTTTGATCCTACTTAATGTGCTGGCTTTGAGGGAGCCTAGCCAGTTTGGATGTTCACCTTCCTAAATATAGACGGAGGGG
>NW_004949176.1:1416241-1428672 GCF_000317375.1 Microtus ochrogaster
CTATCTGTAAGGTGATGTTTGGAAACTACGTGACTATCTTATTTCCCCAGTAACATTTTACCCACTGTTCAGCATACGTCAAGGAGTCTCACCGACAGTAATAAGTGGCTGCAACTGATGATTTTTCTGGTTGACATGGCTACTGCATCTCTCGGCTGGTGTTCCTCTGCAGAGGCATTGAGGCGACACAACAGGTACCACACAAGCCTGACAACTGGAGTTTGGTCCTTAGAACGGACTTCACAGAATTGTTCTCTGGACTCTGTACACATGTCAGGCATGTGCTGTGGGCACACGTGCAAGCCCTACTCCCCACATACATCATATATACACAGTCATTAACAAGCGAGTTTTATTTTAAAGGTTGCAGCTGATTTAAGGATGATGATGGTAATTTGAGGGAAGGCCCCACTCTTTAGCTCAATCTGGACCTAAACTCACTAAGTAGCCAAGGCTAGACTCAAACTCATAGCCATTCTCCTGTCTCAGCATCCTAAATTCCAGAATTACAGGTATGAACTTAACTATATCCAGCTATGGTTGTCTTTTTATTCAGGGTGCTCTAATTCTTTGTATTATTATCCATTTTGGTATTCAAATTATCCCAAGTTGGTCAGTAGGAACTCTTTAAAGATGTGATCATTTAATTTCTTTCTTGCAATAAAAACATATGCTCCTGGGAAATAGGTGTGCTCCTTTGCAGAAAAGTAATTTCTTCTGGTGTTCTAGTCTCTTTGCTGTGATAGAATGATCTGACAAAAAGCAGCTTATGGGAGAAAGGGTTTATTTCATCTTAAAGTAGGGAAGCTGGGGTAAGAACCCATGTGGGCACCTGCAGCAGAAACCATGGAGGAACGCCTTTTGATGGCTCACTTGGTCTCATGCTTATCTAGTCTTCTCATGCAGCCCAGGGCTGTCTGCCCAGGTACCACCCCCAGTGAGCTGCAGTCTCCATCAATTAACAATCATGGCAGTCTATCCTAATTAATTTTCTATTGCCATAAGAGGCAACTTATAAAAGAAAGAGTTTATCTGGGGCTTACCATTTCCAGAGAGATAGGAGTCTCTCACCGTCATGGCAGAGAACATGGCAGCAGGCAGACAGGCATGGTGCCAGAGCAGCAGCTGGGCACTAGCATCTGGATCCACAACAGGGACCATGGGAAACATTTAAAGCCTCAGTCTTTGCATCCTGCTCTGTGGCTTTGTTCTATGGCTCGCCTCCTCTAACAAGGCAACCCCACCTAATCCTTCCCAAACAGTTCCACCGGCTGGTGACCAAGTCTCCAAACACGCGAGCCTACAGGGGGCATTCTCATTCAAACCACCATATAGTCCCTCACATAAATGCTCCCTGACCAACTTGATAGAGACGGTTATTCAATCAAAACTCTCTTTTCAGTTGATGAGACTGTGTCGAGTTGATAGTTAAAATTTAATTCCACTGGTTGTAAATAGGAAATAGATATTTTCATTCAGAAATCTTCAACTTTGCCTTTTAGTGCCACGGGTTAAACCCAGAGTCTCACACATGCTAGGCATGTGTTCTTTACCATTGGCCTATGTTCCCATCCCAACAAATTTTTATATCATAACTGCATATACATATTTGTACTATGTACCAGTTTTAGCTAGAAGGTACAAAAGGCCAGAAGACAACGCCTGGTCAAATCACTTCGTTTGCCTGATTGTCTTCTACATCAGATGCTCTCTGTTGGTCTCTAAGTTGTGACTTTAAAAAAAAAAATCTTAACGCTTAATGTGCATTTCTGTATGTCCCAGACCTCTCAATCTTTGGGGGCTCTGCCCATTGAGATCCTTGTCCCTTATCACTGTTAGAACCACTTTTGAATGAGCCTGTGTACATCTGCCACCTGCCCCAGCTTACCCCAGCTGACCTGTATATAAACCTTTTATTACCCTTCCTGGAAGGGGGTGGAGCACGGTGCAATGCTGATGGATACTAGGGGATGCTCGGTAACCTGCCCATGCTATGTGCTGTCTGAATCTGATCAGGCTCAATCCAGAATACACTTTTGTCCATATCCCTTTCCCAGTTCCTGCTTTTCTTAGACTAATTTTTTTTTTAAAAAATAACTCCACACTATTATTCTTCCTTCTTTCTTATGCAAAAGTTAGCATTTTATTTATATTCCTCTGTCCATTGTGTTTCATGTGCTTCCTAGGTTATTGTGGCATCTGTAGATTAACATCCTTAATCAGGTGACTGAAAGATTATTGTTTATACTGTAGACGGGCCTCATGCTTTTATAGAAGAACAAAGCCAGGTTTTCCCAAGAAGATGAAATCCTGCCTCTAGACTGCAGCACTAATGATCCTGCTGAAATCCCAGCTGCAAGCCTGTGTGCATAGTTTAGACTCATCAGCTCACAGCAACATGAACTAAATTTTCAAAATAAATTTTTTGTCTATGCATTTATCTGTCAATCAACTGACTGATAAATACAGGAGGAAAACTGGAGCTATTATAATATACATATAGATTTAGAGATATAGAAATGTTGACATTAATAAGTTCCATATTTATATAATGATCTAAGTATCTGTATAGATCCATGCTGTAAGTTGACTTCTGAAGCGCCATCCTGCAGTTGCTGTCAGGATGAATATCGCCTGGACTCTGCTTCTCTGCAGAAGCCTGGCTGATACCTGGAGTTCGAGGAGCAGGAAGAGGGCCAACGTTACCACAGCACAGGGGAGAGAAGGGGGTGGGCTGGTGGGACTGCCATATGCAATGAAGGTAGAAGTGAAAATGGTCAGCTTATCTTCTGTAATAATGCAAAGCAAGAATGCACAGAGGAGGTGGCAGATGAGTCATTAGGAAAGAGACCAGACCTTCACTAAACATTCGATCAGCTTCTCAACTTTCTTAATGCTGCAACTATAGGTTTTTTCCTCCTCTTGGGGCCTGCCACCCAGCTCCCAAATAAACACACAAAGACTTATTTTTATTTATGAATGCCGGCCTTAGCTTGGCTTGTTTCTAGCCAGCTTTTCTAACAAATTACCCTGCTCCTCTTTATTTATGTTTTGCCTCTAGGCTTTTAACCTTTCTTTATTCTATACATTTTTCTTTCCTTCTTATTCAATGGCTGGCTGGCTGGGTGGCTAGGTGACTGGCTCCTGGCATCCTCCTCTCCTCCTTTTCTCACTCCTTGCTCTTCTTCCCTTGAGTCTAGATATCTCCTCCCATGGATTCTCTCTGCCTGGAAGCGCCACCTATCCCTCTCTCCTGCCTAGCTATTGGCCGTTCAACTCTTTTTTTTTTTAAGATTTGTTTATTATGTATACAATGGCCTGCCTGCATGTATCCCTGCAGACAGAAGTTGGCACCAGATCTTATTACTGGTGGTTGTGAGCCACATATGGTTGCTGGGAATTGAACTCAGGAACTCTGGAAGAGCAGTCAATGCTCTTAACCACTGAGTCACACCCCCCCCCCCCGTTCAACTCTTTATTAGACCAATCAGGTGTTTGAGACAGGCAAAGTCACACAGCTTCACAGAGTTAAACAAATGCGACATAAAAGAATGCAACACATCTTTGCGTCATTAAACAAATATTCCACAGTATAAATTAATGGAACACATCTTAAATTAATGTTACACAATTTGAGACCCTTTAATACAGTGCCTCATGTTGTGGTAAAATTATTTCCATTGCTACTTCATAACTATCATTTTGGTACTGTTATGAATTGTAATATAAATATCTGATATGCAGTGGTCTTAGGAGAACCCTATCTCCTAAGGAGTCATTACCCACAGGTTGATAACCGTCTAATTAGATTGTTTCTGTCTTATTAGATTGTCAAATAGTTCAATAACTGATTAACGCATGTGATTGACTGGACTGTGAAAAAACAAGCGCTCCCAGAATCTCCGAGGAAGGACAAAAGGGCAAATTCCTATTGAGGGATGTAGGAGAGTACCCATAAAATCCACACATGTATGTAGATCAAGAATTCCCAACCCAAGGAATTGAGCCTGAAGATGTGAAAATATGAAAAAAAACACAACAGATAATTTTGTGGAGCATAGTTTGTCAAAATATTGGAAATAGATCGCAATGCCCATCACAGATGATGGGCTAATAAAATGAACTGTAGTACACACAGTGCATACATAAAGGAGATGAAAAATAAGACCGAGAAGGAGGAAGAAGAGAAGGGAAAGGTGAAGAGGGATGATGACGAAACATCTTTGTGTACTGATGTGATGTGGTTTGGGTCCCAGTACCCACATTGAGTGCCTCACAACTGCCTGTAACTCCAGTTCCAGAGGCGATCCAGTGCCTCTGGCCTCTGCAGGCATCTCCATCCACATGTACACAGTAACAGAGGCACATATATGCATAACTTAAAATAAAACAAATCTTTTAGAAATTACATTTCTGAATATGAAAGTAAGAAAAGAGTAGAACAAAGTAGAAACATCAAATCTCCTTCCTCCAACAGCTATTGGAATGAACAAAATTTTAGCCTCGGTCTGCACAGATGGCTTAGTGGTTAAGAACCCTTGTAGCTCTTGTAGAGGATTTGGATTTGGTTCCCAGCATCTATATTGTGGCTTACAACCACCAGTAATTCAGTTCCAGGGGATCAGATACCCTTTTCTGGCCTCCATAGGCACCAGATATGAACACGGTGCATACACATACATGCAGGCAGAATACTTATACACTTAAAATAAAAATAAAATATAAAAAATAATAATAAATAAAAATTTTAGTCCAAACATCAAGCAGTGAATAGTAAGCTCCTACAATACAACAGATACTGTTTGAGTTCAGGAGCTACAGAAATGAAACAAAACCAAGTCCCTGATCCTATTTATCCCATTTAACTTCAGCCAAAAGTGATGAACTAATCCAGAAAACAGCCTTGTAGTATGCTATAATGAAGCTGTCAGAGTCCAAACCTACCCCTACTGTCTTTACATAGTCCAAAGTGTGAAGGAGGGGAGAGAATACCCTGAGATTTCTCCTAATGGTGGCTAAAAGGCTGGAAAGGCTAACCTGCTGCGTTCACAGAAAGAGCACATGAACTTAGCCCCTAACATTCTGGAGGCAACTGCTACATCGGTTTGCCACGGTCCAGAACACTGGAAACACCTAAGCCTGGAGATTCACTGCTTTGTTCATTTAGCTGATATTTCTAAATACCTGAATGATTGGTGATGAGAAGCAGGGACCAGAAAGTAGAGATTTTAAGGCCAAGGAAACAGGAAAAGCAAGAACATTCTGGGAGAAGGTGATGGTTCCAAGTATCAGATTGGCTAGGTTGGAATGCTGCATTTAGTCAAACACTAGCCTGGGAGTTGCTGTATAAATCATATACCAAATTACCTGCAATTTTGAATTAGAGATGAATCAAAACATTATTTTATAATATGTATAATAACTCAAGATGTTATGAAATGTCAGTAATCTTTACTGATAACAAAGTCCCATGCATTTCTGTCTTGTTTGCTTTAATAAGTGAAGAAATTATTAAATTTCAGGTGGAGTTTGGGAAAATAGGTCATTATTTCCCACCTAAATTTATGAATCCCAGATAAAGAATCCCAATTCCTATGCCATAAATAAGTGCAATCATTATGTGTCAATTTAAATATATTTAAGTATTAAACATAGCAGATGAATCCTGGTTTACAGAAATGCCTGTCAGGACTTCACGCTTCTGATTTCAGGGTCCTTTTTGGGGTTATCTTTTTAATCCAGGAAGTGTGTAACTGTGCCCACTGACTTCTTTACCTGAGTGTCTGATGTGACAGACACCCAGTCTCATTCTCTGGAATGTGGGGTCAATGTCAGAGTCCATGGGTACAGAGAAGAGGAAAAGAATTAGTACAAAATCCAAACAAACTGTGGATTAGAAACATGTGGTCTTGAAGAGGGTGGGATACAGAGTTGGCTCTAGAAGCTGTGTGGTTCTTATTCACAGTGGGCTGGCTGTGCGGAGGCAGTTCTGGGTGGGAACAAGGCATGAATGCTAACTGAAGAACAGAGCCTTTTGAGGACTGGGGAGATGACTCAGAGGTTAAGAGCACTAGTTGCTCCTTCAGAGGAGGTGGGTTCAAATCTCAGCGCTCACGTGGTGGCTCACAACCATCTGTAACTCCAGTTCTAAAAACCTCCCCTATACTCCAGGGGATTTGCACCACGGTCGTTCACAGACACACAAAAAAGGCAGAACACCCATTTACATAAAAAAGAGCCATTTCCTTTGCCTGTCAAATTGAACTAATGTACAGGACAGATAGGACTAAAGAGAAAACAATGGCTCTAGCCACCCAGTGCTCTCTCCTTGGCATATGTGCCTCCGTGATGCTTTGGGACTTGTACTTTTTTTTTTTTTTTTGAAGAGTTATTTATTATGTATACAGCGTTCTGTGCCTGCATGTGTACCTGCAGGCCAGAAGAGGGCACCAGACCTCATTATAGATGATTATGAGCTACCACGTAGTTGATGGGAATTGAACTCAGAACTTCAGGAAGAACACTCAGTGCTCTTAACCGCAGAGCCATCTCTCCAGTCCTGGACATGTACTCTTAGCCTCCATTCAGAGAGGAAACCCCCAGTACAGTCCTGCAGGGCTGTTCCCAAGAGGGGCTGTCCTCTCCTAGGGAGGACCCTGTGATCTCTCGTCACATCTTTCCCCTGTGTAAGATTCTGTCCATCTTCCTCCCGCTGAGAGCCATCCAATTTCCAGAAGCAGCCACTTACCCCCGCCCTGTCTGCAGGTAAGCAAGTGACCTGCAAGCAGAAGCTAATACCTGCCTCAGACAAGTGATCTGTGGAGAGGCTTGTTATGCAGTAACCGGAAGGTCTGCCTGTTTCTGTTTGTTCTTCAGGACCTCCTCTGAGAATGACTCCAGCCTAGCTGACTTCAGATACGAACACAGACGATCCAGTCTCTCTCCCCATTTGAGAGTGTGAGTAGACAAAGAAGCCCCCGAACTTCCAGTAAGTATGACCTGCAGCGGAGTCAACCTCTGGCTGTGCAAGTCTAGCTCCGAAGAGTCTCCAGATTTATAAGTTAACTCAAGTTGCTGTTTCCAGTCATCTGTGGCCAAGAGATAACATACTTTCTTGTGGGAAATTTTCTTTCTTATTTAAGGCTCAATTAGTTTAATTCTCCATGACAGAATAGCCAAATGATCCTTAATTGGTAGTGCTGAGCATCTTTCCCCGTTAAGCCTCAGAATTAGATCTCATTAATCATATGTGCTTTGCCAGTGATTGTGTTTGCAGTGGTCATGTTGTTCTGTTCCTAAAGAAAGAATTCAAAGGGTTCCTGTGAAATGTTGCTCTGTAGATAGATATGTATGGGGGGAGGGGGACAGCCACGTGTTCATCATACCCATTTGAAGTCTGGAATGCGAGGCTTGTCTTTAATCCACAGGAGAAGAAGTTGTCCTATTAGTCAAAGGTCACATTCTGTGGTTAGCATATTGGAAAGAGGGAAGCAAACTTTGGTAATGACAGTGAGCCCTTGGCAAGATTCCCTAACTCTGCCTGGATTTACTTGTCATAAAAATAAGCCCTACCATGAATTGCCGGAGCAGGGTGAAGTGAATTTTCTGTTAATTCCAGATGAAAGAATCCTAAATGATTAAAAGAAAAATCCTCGCCTCTGCGATACTATACCAGTTGGGAAATTTTTTTCAATCTCTGCCTTGGTTAGTTTTGGTCCACTTGACACAATCTAGAGTTATCTGGGTAGAGGACCCTCAATTGAGAAAATGCCTCCTCCACATTGGCCTGTAGGCAAGCCAATCTTTTTGATTGATGACTTATGTGGGAGGGCTCAGTTCATTGTGGGTGGTGCCAACAGTGGCTGCCTCTAGCCCTGACTTCCTGGAACAATGAACTGTAAATTGTAAACTGAAATAAACTCTTCCAAATTGCCTTTGGTCATGATGCTGTTGAAGCAACAGAAACCAGACTAATACAATCAATCAACACAAATGTGTAGTCCTGGTCCTCTAGGAATTTATACTCCCAAGAGAGCCTCTGTAAGGTTCTTGGTAGTCTATGAATGCTGGGGTTAGGGTGTGAAGTTCACTTGTGCCCTTGGTTTCCATCTGGTGGTGCTGTGGGACCGTCATGAAACTTTTAGGATGTGGAATCTCACTGGAAGAAGTGCATCATTGAGAGAGAACCTTAACATTTTATGGCCCCACCCACTCCGTAGTCCCTCTTGTTGCTTCCTGAGTGTGGATGCGATGTGGCCAGCTTGCTTTTTGCTTCTGCCACGGTGCTTTCTCCACATCTTCCCCCTTATGAACAGTCCCCTTGAACTGTAAGCCATCCATGTCATCAAAGCAACATGGGAAATGACTAAGAGACCCAATAAAGAAAGGTTATTCTGTCAATACCAAAGGGGACTCCTAAACCTGTCAGGTAAACCTCTCTGTAAAATATGGGCTTCTAACCTCACCAACAGTAATAGAACCTGTTTAGCATCAATGCAGGGGCTTATTACTTTATTTTCATTCTGCTAATTCTAAATAGCCATGTCTTGAGCAGGTTTATAATTCAATGACAATGTGATACTTTAATGTTTGTGATTAATCACAAACACATTCAATAAATCACAAATTACTTTGGACTGTGTCAAGACACTAGAAATAAATATGTAAACTAAGGATTGAATCTGTGTTATTCAGTGTCTGCATTTGGTTTTATGTAATTAACTGACCAAGGGATGGGCACGACAGCCTTGCTTATTTCCTCTGTAGTTGGTGGAAACTGGCAGCCAAGAGGACCTCTGGCTACACTGAGAGAGCTTTTATGGGTACCAGAAGAGGGATGAGGCTTGCAGAAATCTGAGTTCAGAACCTGCAGTCTTGAACTGCACTACGGGTTCCTTCTCTTAGCCCCAGAGACTTTTCTCTGGAAGTTGCGTTCTGCACATGAGGAATCTGCTTCCTTCCAATTGTTTTTCAGAAACACACTTTTTCCTCCGATGTTTTTTATAGCTGCTCCTGCATCTTCTCATGTGAGGCGTTTCTGTGCTGTCGTTTTCTCTAGTGGCTTGTTTCTAATTCTCACAGATCTCCTCCTTTTGGTCTCATGAGGTAAAGCTATCACTATATTCTACCAAAGAGGGGGGCAGGCGCACTTACAGGGGCTCAAGAGAGGACTTGGGTATGTGCACAACACCTTAGAATGGCTTAGAATGGCACTGCTCACCAAGGTAGATGGTCCTCACCGAGAACCTGGAATCAAGCACAGAATGTCACCCTTGTGATGGGCAGAGCGTGTGCATGGCTCGCACTAAGTGGCACCTAACTTTCTATGAAATCACAGGTCTGGTATTCTGAGCAAAAAGTAAGATTTGCTGTGGGGATGGGAACAACCAGTTGCTTGCTTTCAGCATATCCAAATTCAATCTGTTTGAACATGAAGGAGCCTACAGGGCCATGACAGAGTCACATGAATTCAGGGGAACAGGGAAAGGGTCACATGGGGAGTCTGAAGGATTACAGCTCCTAGTTTTTAGCTAAATCAGTTTTGGTAAGAATGACAAGTGGCTTGAAAAATATTGCTGCAAAGAAATCCAGACCCCCCCCCCAAAAGAAAACCCTCAAGGCATGTGTAAATGAAAAGAATATAGGAGAGATAGACTTTCATTTCTCTTGGCCCAGCATATTTCTGGTCACTTAAACAGGCTAAAACAATTATATTTGTCATACCCAATATCCCATTCATTTAAATTATTTTTTAAAAGCTTATCTATGCCAAAGATGATACAGAGGGCTGAGAAGAGCACCCTTTTGAAAAGGAAAATTTTGAAGACAGATCTGAATCAACATTGCCGCTGTTTTGCTGCCTTAAGACAAAGGGAGGACGGGAGCTTGGCAGCAAAGAGGTCAGAAGCTAGTGCTGTCTTTCAGAGAACAATGTCCATAAAGTACTGTGGACTGAAGTCTGTCCACAGGTAAGGTGAGATGAGATGGTGATGCAATGCGTACAATCTCCACTCTTCCAAAGCTCAGCAGTGAGCTGAAGACAGGGCAAAGCTCCGAAAGAAGCGTTCTTCTTAAGATGGAGGACTCAACCATTGCTTTGTCCTAAGGACAAAAGTGGGGACAGGATCAAGATTGTAGCAGTTAGACAGGATCAAGAAGACAATGTCAGAAAACCCTGTGTTACCTGGAATACAGAAGAGAAGAATGCGTGCAAGCAGAGGAGGCCTAAAGGGAAAGGAGCAGCCGTCAAAGAAGCCCGGGTTCAGGATAAATACCCGATTTCTCAGAAGAGCCCAAGAACAGGGGAAAGAACAAGGTCTCAGGCAGTGGTTCTCAACCTGTGGGTCACATATCACAATTCACAACAGTGGCAAAATCGCACTTATGAAGTAGCCGTGAGGTAATTTTATGGTTGAGGGTCAGCACAACAGGAGGAACTGTGTTAAAGGGTTGCAGCGTTAGGAAGGCCGAGACTCTAAGGATTTGGAAGAGTAAAGATGATTTTGAGCAGTGGTCACGAGGAGAGACACATACCTAATAAGGCAGCATTCCTGTCTACTATGTGACCTAGCAATCTCTACCTGTCGGTTTGGTGCAGTCTAGAGTTATCAGAGAAGGACGTTTCAACTGAGGATGGCCCAGGTCAAAATGGCCTGTGGAGGAGTGTCTTGATTCTTAATTGATGTAGGAGGGCCTGCCCTACTGTGCGCTGTACCATTACATGGGAAAGTAACCCTGGGATGTCTAAGAAAACTAGCTTAGTGTGGAGTCAGCAAGCCAGCAAACAGCATTTCCCCATGGTTTCTGCTTCAAGCTTTTCCTTGAGTTCCTACTAAAGAAGGACAGTGAGCTGGGAGTGTAAGCCAAATAAGTCCTTCCCTCCCCTAAGTCGCTTTGCTCAGAATATTTTATCACAACAAAGGAACAAAGCTACAACAAAATCGCTAGTAATGTATCATGATAATGATGGCTGAGCACCGTGACAGCTCCAATTAATAGATCAAAATGAAGAAACAGAAATAAACAGGAGGAAGTCAAGGAGGAGAGACTTCAGTCCACGGTGCAGAAGACGGGGAAGGAAACGGCCTAGACAGGCAGGGGTTTTTACTGCAGTGTGTGCGTTCCTGGGTACTTGACCAAGCTGACGGAGAGTCATCAAGCCTGCATTCTATTGGCCACTTTTATTAGTGTTTAAAAAAAATCACTCAGAACATTTGTTAATAAAAGTTACTGTTTTGAAAGAAAGGATCATGCCAATATACTCTTCATGGCCAGTTGCTTGCCCTGCTTCTGTGCTCCCATAGTGTGCATGTAATGAGTCTAAATTTTGAAAGTCTGATTCACTTGGAAGGGTCCCTATTGAATGCCCTGAGAGCATTGGGTTGGGAAGAATTAATCATGTTCTAACACAGGGGTAAAATGGATGTGTGTGCGGAGGCCCACAGACCTTGGAAGACTGGATGGAAGTGAGGGGAGTGGGAATCTAAATGAAAATACAGCAGCTCTGAACTTGGAGTTAGCTAATTTAGGGAGGGAGACAGAGGATAATGCAGGAAGCAAGCTGCGGGGAGGCTGAATAGAATGGATAATTGACTTCGCTGGACTCATTTGTTTCTAATAATTATTATTACATATGTAACTCTGGATATTGATCCCAGAATATCATGCATGTTGAGCATGTATTCTTCCAGTGAGCCACATGCCTGGTCAGCAGATATGCTAATTAGTGGAAGTAATGATGTCATGATTCTGAGGAATTGGGGTCCCCTCTTGGGGCTCATAAAAGAATTTGAAGATGAACTTCAAATGGTAGCTTGAAGACAATTTTATTAGAGGTTTAAAGAAAAAACACACAGGGCAGGCAAGCTGCAAATCTCAGTACCTTCAAGGAAGGAGCAGAGAAGAAAAAACCACGCCATTTGAGGGAAGCCGGCAAGGAGGTTAGTTAGCCACATGGCAGGGAAATGGGGGATAGAGAAAGAGTAAGAAAGCCCAGAGTACCCCAAAAGTATACTTCAGCTCTAATCAGCACCCAAAAGAAAGACGGAGAAGAATGGAAAGTTACACCATTTGGAAACAGGATTTGAAAATATGGGCAGACTCAACAGAACCTTGCAGTGACTGGGAGGACCTGTGCTAGGAGGTGGGAATTCTGGGAAGGAAGACTGTATTATCTCATTAGAAGATGGCTTATATCTCCCATCTCTTTAGCGTGGCTTAAAGTGAACCCACTTTCTCAGGGGTGGGTCAAACAAATAACACATACAACGTCGTAGTACATAGAACCTTTGTTTGACCCATTAGATAGGGTTTGTTTTATTTGTTGAGACAATGTCTCACTTTGTACTCAGAGCTGGCATGAAACTCGCCATATAAGCCCTACTGACCTCAGAGCTCCCCACAATCCTTCTGCCTCAGTCTCTCAGGACCTG
>NW_004949176.1:1429183-1433786 GCF_000317375.1 Microtus ochrogaster
CTGTAACTGACATTTTAATTTTAGAAATTCCCTGATGTTGGCCCTGTTCTCTTCCATTCGGTTTTCCACCCCTGTTAAGGGAGCTTGCTCACTTCCCAAGCTTCATTCTTTGACAATTCCCAAGTCAAGCTATTCTCTGTATTTCTTTTCTGAGTTCCACGTTTCTACTTTGAAATGCTGACATGTCTACATGGAGTCCCCCAGGTATAAATCTAGACCCCTTGCCTTCACTTGCTTTCTGTCCTGTCTCTGTGCTCTCCACTTCTCCCTCAACAGCTGTTACTAGGCCTGCCCCCTTCTTCCTTTGCTTTAGACTTCCCTCCAGTGCGTTGTGGAATAACATTTTAACTAGGCAAAGGCGCGTTACATCTGTTTCTGCTCCATTTGCTAACAATGTAAAGATGTGTTATTGTTGTTTATCCTGCATTTGTTTAATTTTGCAAAGATGTGTTGCATCTGTTTTACCTTGCCTGCCTAAGGCATTTGATTGGTCTAATAAAAAGCTAAATGGTCAATAGTTGTGCAGGAGAGGGATAGGTGGAGCTGGCAGATGGAGAGAAAAATTAGGAGGAGAACTCTGGGCTGGAAGTGAAGAGAAGTAGAAGAAGAAAGGAATGAAGGAGAAAGAGAGGGACTCACCTGGCGCCGGAAACCAGGCGGCTACGAGAAGCAGCTTAAGTAACGTATACAGAAGGAAGAGAGGTAAAAAGGTCCTAAGGTAAAAAGTAGATAAAGAGAAACAGATTGATTTAAGTTAAAAGAGCTAGCCAGAAGCAAACCTAAGCTACGCCAAGCATTCTTAACTAATAATAAGTCTCCATGTCATGAGTTAGGAGCTGGTTGGTGGCCCAGAAGGAAAAGCTTGCTACACCAATCTATTGATTTCCCCTTCCTAGAGTTGCTAAAATCGCTGTGGTCTTTCCTGTACCCAGGCTCTCCTCGTCTCTGATGTCCCGGTTTTACCGACTTCTTTTGTTGGAAAAGTACCTTTTACCACCAGAATTGCACCACAAAACCATTTGGGTTGCTTTCTGCCCACCCAAAAATTCACAATGAAACTCCCACTATGTGTGTGTCAGAGTGAATGATGAGAGTTAAAAGTCACCAAATAAAATAATAATTCATGAGCATATTATCATAAAGTATCATAAATAAATAGATATAAAAATAAGTGAGCAAGAAGAAACTTCTCCTTAGTAATGAACATGGATGACATGATGCAATTAAAGATCACCTCTGGTAACCTCTCTCATAATAATTGTTTTGTGCAGGAAGCAGATGAAGTCCTGTGTGTGTGTGTGTGTGTGTGTGTGTGTGTGTGTGTGTGTGTGTGCGTGTGTGTGTGCTGTTGACATGAGCACAGTTATGCCAAGGACCCCAGTTCCTCAGGGACATGGGAATGACAAGACCTTCCTCAGGTCTGGCTCAAGGAAACGGCAAGGCCTTCTCCTGTCCCATGAGGAGCATGTTGATGACAGCTTCCTCCTCTTGGGTGTTTTCAGGCTCATATTTCTCTGCTACAAAGATCTCCTACCAAGATTAGCTAGGCTTGCCTCCTTGGTCAGCTGTAAAACAAGTTGAGTTTATGGGGTGCTGTTGTTGGCGTGTCTCTGTCAGAGTACATGACTCACCCAATCCCAGCCTTTCTGTAGGTGTGTTCTGTCATCTCGTCATGCTCTGTCACCTCGTCATTCTTTGTCACCCCATTTAGGTTCATCCCTAAACTGTAAAACTACCACCCACATATGATAAAATTACTGGTTGGAAGTTCGGTAAGAAAGGCAATATTATATAGTCACAACAAAAGCTCATAAAAGATTTGTCTTAATGACAAAGAGACATCTAGAATCTGTGCAGTGGCAAGGTGACTATCATCTGGGATCTAACCAAGAGTTGTCCTGGCCCTCTGATACGAGAATGGGTCAAACATCCACTAGGAATCCCCAGCACACAGTGTGAATTAATGTAGTGATATTTTATTTGTATTTTAATAAATAAAGCTTGCCTGAAGATCAGAGAGTAAAACAGACACATTGGTCACCATATAGACCAGGCAATGGTGACACAGTTGTTCGCCATAGAAACCAGGCAATGATGGTGCATGCCTTTAACCCCAGAACTAAAGAGGAATATAAGATGGGATAAGACAGGAACTCACTCTCTTTCAATCTGAAGATTTCTTAGAGGTAAGAGCTCTCTAGTGGCTTGGTGACTTTGCTTTTCAGATCTTCAGGTTGAACTCCAATCTGTTATTTGTGGCACAAATTAATGCCGATGAACTAGCAGAAGCTACAAATAGAGATACACTTTTGGAGCTAAATCGCTGGATTCTTCCAAACTGTCAAAGGTCATCAGATTTGAGATCCCAGACTAAAAATGAATAAAAACTCAATGCAATTTGTGACCCTACATGGAATCCTGTATCCTGAAATATTTTTCCAGAAAATTATTAATTATTATTTTTTTTCTGTACTGAGGATAGAATCTGAGACTTCTTGCACACTAGTCGAGTGCTTTGTCACAGAGTTACATTTCTAGACCATTCGTGCTGTGGTTATGCAAGAGAACAATCTTGATTTTCAGCAATGAGCCCCGAGTTATTGAATAGTAACTGAGCATCGTGCCTCTGAAACGCTCTCAAGTGGTTCAAAAACATGATTACACCCATCTACTCATCTATCTCTATAGCTATATCTCTATATTTAATTATTATTATCACTATTATCTGCCTAGTGCAAAAATATAACTAAAGCAAATGGAGTCCTTCTGCCTACTCACGCTTTCTAGTCTGTAATAATTCCCGCCCTGTTAGAGGTGACCCTGAAGGCCTAGTGGAGAGTCAAGCCCAACGTATTTCCAATAGTCTTTTATTAGGAACCATGACAATGGGAATGAAATAAACACCTTACAGGTGTTTTTCTAAGACGTTTTCTCACTGTAGTATATGTGTGGTTTACCCTTCTCCTTGACACGTTCATGAATCACGGCCATATACATAAACTATGATAGCATATGGCATCCTCAACGCTGTAAGGAAAATGGAAAATTGGTCTTCTGTTTACTCTGTGCAATATTGGAAAAGACATCAAATACTGTATTTTCCAGATAGAAAATGCTCATTCAATTCTTGGCTCTCAGCACCGACACTTATTCCAAAATGTAAAGGGTTTCAAAAATGATACGGATTTTTACATACGTGCATATATTTATGTGTGGATATAAGTGTGTTTAGTTTTTTTTTGAGAATTCATAAGAAAAAATGGCTGTCAACATTCAACAAAGAATATTTGGGAAACTGCCCAAATTGGCCATCTTGCTCCTGTTTAAATCCTCCAGGCAAGTCGCTCCCTGTTGAGAACAGATGGCTGTCTTCCAGATTTCAGATGACTGTGAGCTCAGTGTAAGGCAATTGCTTTGCAGTAGACACAGTATTTGTGTTCTAAAAACAGTCTTTGTATATGGAAATACACAGAGACGGTATTGTTGCTCTACATCAAAAAGATGTTAAGAAGCCACTTTTAAGGCATCGTGTGAGGGAGATCTTTCTTTCTCCTGACAATGTATTATTTTGATTGTCCTTAGGATGCCAAGGGATGGGTCGGTCATTCTTGATAGGTATTTTGGAGGGGTGATCGAAGAGCAAATCTCACTGTGCACCATTGGGAGGAGTGAATTTCTTGCAGGTGCTACACTTCAGCTTTGAGGGTGGCTTGGGGCAGAAGCATGGCCCTGTCTGATTAGTGATGAGAGGAGATGATCCCACCAGATGCACTCAAGAGGCTACATCTGCAGACGGGGACTTTTCCTGCATCTATAATTGAAGCTTTTCATGACTGAAATCGAAGCTTCAAAGCTTGTCAGTCCCCAAAATGATTCTGAAAGTGTAAAAATATTGCTTTTTTATTTCTATAAAACAAAGGAACAGCTAGTCTTGAGCCTGTTCTTTGAGGTTCAAACTTTTCCCTACAAGTGTGATTTGTAGAAATCATTTAACTCTGAGAACAGGGCGTAGCGAAATTTCATTATAAAACACTAGTTAGAAAATATTTTCTGTGTCAGCTATGCTGCTTCAATATGAGAACAGCCACAGGCAATATTTACATTAATGGACATGGCCATCTTCCAATCAAACTCCATCAATAAAAACTTGGATTTGAATTTCATATAGTTGTTGTATCTATATTATTATATTATTCTATTTTGATTTACTCTTTAACCATTTAAAAATGTGAGAACCAGCCTTAGCTTGCAGGCTGCATAGAAACAGCAGATGAGCCAACTGTGATGGTCACTGCTGAGGTGCCCCAAAACCCTCACCTGGAAACGGTCTTGAAAGGCCCCCTCCTCTTACTCCATGTGGTAATCACTGAGAAAGCATGCGTAAAATGCTGCTCAATGCATGTATGAAGCGACATCTTTATCAGGTGTGTTTCCTCATCCCAAGTCAAAGCTGTCCTTTTTTTTATATAAATTTATTTATTTATTAAGGATTTCTGCCTCCTCCCCACTACCGCCTCCCATTTCCCTCCCCCTCCCCTGATCAAGTCCCTCTCCCTCATCAGCTTGAAGAGCAATCAGGGTTCCCTGACCTGTGGGAACTCCA
>NW_004949176.1:1434611-1446420 GCF_000317375.1 Microtus ochrogaster
CCAGGATGTATCTATGGCTGCGCAACACAAAAATGCTTGTTTAGAATTGATGCCAACAATCAGCATTGTTGCTCTTAGAGCACGCCATTGCACAGCTGACACTTAGGAGAAAAGATGGTTAATATAAAATCAGTTTTGGTGAGTCCTTTGATAGGATGGTGCTCTGAGAAAGTGTGTCTGTTTTCACATCACTGCAACGGCCATGTCGCAGATGAGAGGACCACCAGGAAAGATCCATACCATGAATCAGAAATTCCTCCCTGGAGGATAACATGGAAGACTACTTTAGTGAACTTTCAAGTCCTTACGTTGGACTCATCTATGAAGATGAAGATGATGATATGTAACATTAGGTGCTTATTAGCAAGGCTAAGTTCCCTAAAGCGCTGGTTCACTTAAGCTTAAAGTAGCACAAAGAAGGCAGGCACTACGATTAGAACCATTTTCATAGGGCAAATGGAAGCAGAGAGAAGTTAAATGACAGCATTGAACCCTGCTCTGGTTTGTGCCTTCGGTGGATGCCCTAGTATGAGAGGAGGGACCTTGTCTGATGGGATAGCAACACCAGAAAGACAACTCATTCTGAGGACATGGGAGTTCACAGGATTTCAGCTCCGCTTGAACAATTAAGAATTCGAAATGTCAGACCACACATCCGTTCTTTGGCTTTAGGTCTCTGGAGAGAAAGCTGTAGGAAGTTCTTGATTCTGTATTTATTCAGGTGTTTTGACTGCAGGCCAGAAACTGAAGCTTGCAGCCTGTAGTAGTTCTGATTTGTAGTTTATATACTGATAGGTTTATTTTATTTTATATTATATTATTTGGCAAAAATGCAATTTGTCAGTTTGAATTTGAATGCTTTTTGTTGGGCACATTCTCACCAGTAAACCATGGCTCTCAGAACTTGCGTGTTTGCACTGTTAAGACATACACCCTGTCATGGAAGCTGCAGTGTGACACAGTGTGTCCATATGGCTGCCATCATGAGATTTTTAATGTTTTCCTTTTTTTAACTTTTAAATCTTGTTTTATGGGGGGGAGTGTTGCAGGGGTGGAGGGCAGATGTGGAGGGACAGGGTGGGGGGGGGATGAATGGGATTGAGATGCCTGATGTGAAAGACACACAAAAAATAAACAGAAGGTTAAAACAAATAAGCAAACGCAGGACTGAAGGGAAGAGAAAGAGTAGCCAGGAATGGGTATTAAGGACTTGAGCTCTGCCCCCAGGGTGCCTGCCTTGAACTTCTTACCAGTTATTTACCTTTAACCCAAGGCACTGGGAACACTGCCCAACAGTGAAGCACTCATAAAGGGGTTGCTATGTCTTACTAGCTAGCCCGTGAAAAAGGGAAGCGAACCCAATGCTAAACCTTACATTACAAAGGGCTTAAATTATAAGAGGCTGGTAAAATGGCTCAGCTGAAAAGTGCTTGTCACCCGATCCCGAGGACCTGAGTTCAATCTCCAGGACCGGCATAAAAAAATCACAATGTGGAGATTCATGCTGTACTACCAGCACCGGGTAGACAGGGAGATTGGGGCAGCGCTCTCTCGCCAGCAGCTCTAGTCTAAGAGGAGAGCTCCAGGTTTCATGAGAGATCCTGTCTCAAAAATTAGCGCGGAGAAGCGATTGAGGAAGACACGTGAGGTTGACTCTGGCCCCACACACGTGTGCATCTGCACCTCTGCTGTGAGCAAACACACATACTATTTCCTAAATGACAAGAATGCAGGGAGCACAGGAGCTAGGCAAGGGTCTACAAAACAGGAGGCAAGGGCACCTGGCGTCTGGTGGGGAGGGGATATACAGAACACTCACCACTGCCCTGCTTTTGAGAGAAAGAGCTTTCCCTCCTCCCTCTTAGGTTGACTGGGATCCAGCAAACAAAAATAACAAAAGAAAAGTTAGCAAAAAAATAGAGGGAAGTGTTTATCTAATTGTGGAATAAACAAGAATTCACAGAAAGATGATGGTAGGGCTTGGGCCTACTCTATCCTTTCAATAGAAGAAAAAAGCACTTAGGGAAAGACAAAGAACTTCGAAGACAGGTAAAGGGACCCTCTGGAGAATGGCCGGAGACAGGATAGCCTTGTGACAATGTCTGTTTGGGTCACCGGTGATAAGAATACCTCTTCCTGCATAAATTCCCCAAGGAAAAGGCTCTGACAGGTGAGTTCTGTCACATGAGGGGGTTCAGAGAAAAAGCCCATTTTCAAATGCCTTTAGGTCAAAATCATTTTCACACCACCCGCATTCCTGCTAGACCTCTTCTCTTTCATTTTATTGAAAATTTAAAAACTTTTTAAAAAGTAACTCTGGGACTGAAGGTGCGACTCCGTTAGTAGAAAGCCTGCCCAGCCCGAATGAAGACCCAAGTTCAATTCCCGGCACCACATAGAAAGGCATGGTGGTCCATGCCTGTAACCCAGTATTTGGAGGGTAGAGGCAGCAGGATCCGAAGTTCAAGGTTATTCCCACTTTCATAGGAAGTTTGAGACCAGCCTGGAACATACAGACCTTATACAAATACATACATACATACATATATAAATACATGAAAACCAAATAGGGGATAAATAAAGAAGTAAATAAATAAACATTATGTCTAGAAGACTGGGGCCACATGAAAACCAAATAGAAGATAAATAAATAGATTGATAGATGAATGAATGAATGAATGAATGAATGAATGAATGAATAAATAAATAAATAAATAAATAAATAAGATGTCTAGACAACTGGGACCTTAGCATTTCCAGCTATTCCTACAAGGAGCTAATAAATGATCCCTACTTTAAGTTCAGGATAACTGCAACATGAAAGAAAGCTCAGCAGATCCTGTTTGCCCTAATCTCACCTTTAGTCTTTGAAATTTCCTATGGATGTGGCCGGCAGGGGCTACCTGGTCAAGAAAAGGGGAGGTGAGAAGAGGTGGGAAGATGTCCAGCTGAAAGGGCAGTGGAACTCTGCACCCCAGCAGCTGGAGCTACTGACCTCTAGGTCCACCCTGAGCCTTCTGCGTTCTGACCCTTGCCAGAGCTGCACACGTTAGGTTTCTCTTGGTTCCCTCCCACCCAGCAGAGCTGCCCACTCTTCCAGGTCTCGGTCAGAGCCTACTTCTCACAATAACAGTTGGCTCTACCACCTTATAAACTTGACTCTAAACAAGCTAAACCAAGCTCTCTCCAAGAACTGAGGTCACAGCTATAAATGAGGCAGTTTGGAGAGAGGAGAAGACATTGCGGAGGTTTTTTTCCCATTAAGTTGGAAGCCCTTTAGTAAATTATATTTAAAATGTTAGACTCTGCACAGGAGGTCACAGCTAGAGGTAGAGTGCTGTGTCGAGACACTGGTGCGGGCTGGTGCTCTAGGTCCTTCCTGTATTCTGTTGACTTTGGACAGGATACTGGTTCTCAGCAGACCACTGGCTTCCCAAGCCATCAAGGAGAAGCAGACGCTTGAGAAAAGTGACCAGACACGTCCACAGTGTCAGAGAGCTCAGTGTGAGCCTTGTCCCCTGGGTGTGACTCTGCAAGCAGTTCACATTTTTCTCATGGTTTCAGGAAATAAGCAGACTCAATCGTGTTTGTTTCCTGGGTAATAGTCCAGCATCATGGGAAATGGAAGGTTGGAAATATGTCATTACAAGCGTGTCTGTAACTTTCAGGATGGAGGGTGTTGGGGGGGGAGCAGGGGGCGAACTCATTTAGCTACTGCATTCTACCTAGGTAAGATAATCCAGTGAGCTGAGCTGACCTAAGTGGTATCATACTTACAATATATCTCACTGGACACGTTCTGTGAATAACTTGTTTTTGTTTGGGGAGGGATGGGGCTCCATGCATCCAGGGCTAGCCTCGAACTCATTATGTACCAGAGAAGGATCTTGAACCACCTGCTCCTCATTCATCTCCCAAGTGAGGCGATGACCTGTGTGCAAGGAACAAGACCATGCCGGGTTTTGTATGGTGCTGGAGGTGAAACCCAGGGCTGTGTGCATGCCAGGAAACCACTCTACCAGCTCAACCTGAGCCGCATCTCCAACCCGGGCCTCACACTTAGCAGCCCCTGAGTTTCAATCCAGCCCAGCACTTGTAGGTTCTGTTTAATAAAGGTCTTAGATGAAAAAAAAAAAAATTCTAATAGTTCACATCTGAAGCCACGTCCCTGTTCTCTCCTTTTTTTTTTCGAGACAGGGTTTCTCCGTGGTTTTGGAGCCTGTCCTGGAACTAGCTCTTGTAGTAGACCAGGCTGGTCTCGAACTCACAGCCTCCCAAGTGCTGGGATTAAAGGCATGCGCCACCACCGCCCGGCCTGTTCTCTCCTTATTATTGCTAATGCTCTGTTGTTGTCGGGCTCAAATTCCACGTGGTGAGGGGACTAAAACGAGACGAGTTTACAGAGTCTACTCTCATTTCCGGCGTATTTAGAGATCCAATCTCAATTCACTTGAACAAAATGCCACTTAGAGCAATTCCTGGCACGAGTCGTTTGTCCAGAACGTGGATACTTGCACAAACAGATCAAGAGGAAATGAGTTGGTGAGAAATCGTCCATTGCTCATTAGATCACGTTCTTCTGCTGTTAATTCTCATTATTTTCATTTGATTTATTTCTCTCCAACGATAGTCGTCTTTAGAAGTGCCCACGGATTTTTAGATGCTTGATTCAGGAGACTTAAATTGCATATGTCTTATCATATATTTTAAATTATTGCATCTAAAGGGATGGGTGTGAATATTGTATATTAAACATACTTTCTAGTATTGTTCGTATAGACCGCTATTTGTTAAAGCATTATTTTGGTACATTTATTTGTTCTCTGATTTTCTGTGTGTTTGTGTGTATGTGTGCGGGTCCACTGGTGCCGTGGCACACGTGTGAAGATCAAACAAGGAACAACCCTGTTGAAGTCAGCATTTTATTTCCACCATGTGGGTCCCAGGGATCAAACTCGGGTCTTCAGGTTTGGGTGCAAGCCCCTTTACCAGCTGAGTCATCTCTCTCCATCAAGACACATTTTAGCCCCACCTGTTTGAGTGGGGCTTCACCCCAGCTCCTGGCACCCATTTTGGAATGCTGGGTGGAAAGCTCCATTTCAAGCCCCCTCCCCTGGGAGTTGCCTCAGTCCAGACTCCACCTCTGAGAAAGCCTGCCAAACCATGACCCCTCCCCAGAGAGGGTCAAGACCACTCCCACAGGCTATTTAAATTCCCCCCTCTCCCCAGAAAACAATCACGTGGTCTCTCTGGTTCTCCTTATTCCTCTCCGTGTTTTCCCAGAGAGCCACCCTGGAGAGAGGGCATCCATTAAACCTGGGCCTTTTTCTAATTCAGTTTGATTTGGTCTGATTTGGATTATTTTGTCAGGTCAGAAAAACTTAACACCACCCACCCCCAACCCGAAGACAACTTTATCTAACCCCAAGACAGGAAAAGCTCAGGTGAAGGCATGCCAGTCACGGGTGTGGTCCTGGGCTACGTAAAGCTAACTTCTGGGCTGTGGGACTGGAGAACTTGAGCACAATCATTGTGTGTTTGTCCATTTATTCACTTATTCATTCTGAAATAATCATGGGCCCCTAGGACTTTGGGAAGGCTGCAGAAGCAGAGTCACTGGCCGGCAAGGAGACACAGTGAAAAGTTGACCAGCCCCGCACAGTCCTGGCCCTGCAAGTTTCAATTGACCACACCTTCAACCTCTCCCACTCTGAGCAATTTTTGCTCTTCCAGACAGACCACGAGCCAGCCATGGTAGTGCCTGCCTGTGATCCCAACACTTGGGTGGCTGAGGCAGGAGGACTTTGAATCTGAAGCCATCTGGAGCTGGTAAGGCCCCGTTGTAAACCACAAACAGAAACAAACCACAAAACAGCGCAACAAACACTCTAAAAGCAGCTAGACTGTGATGACGTTCTTGGTTCCACTTCCTCCAACACCTTGGCAAGTTTCTCAGTTTTACAGTGAGTACTCATGTATACCATCTAGGTTCTCTTCGGCTGTCACTTAAACCTCTGGAGAAGTGGGAATTCGAATCAGAAATTCCAAAGTTAGGAGCTCTGTGCCAGGAGCCAGTCATAAAACCTACTTTTGCTTCTCACTCCACAGGGCACTTAGAGACAGGCTTGGTCTCTCTTGAGGCCTCCAGTGTAATCACCTCATTCACAGACAAAGCCCAACTTCAGACTGTATGGCCATGGCCAGAGTTCTCTCTTGAATTCTTCACGATGAGACTGAGAGGGGTATGACCAAAGGCTGGGGGTGGAGAGGTTCTGAGAAAGTCTTAGGAAAGGGGGATCCCCACATTGCACCCCTCTCTCTCCTAGGCAGTGTGTTAGCATCCTACTCATGGCTTGTTCCTGTTACAGACAGTTATCCCCAACTCCTGGCTTTGAATAGCCGAAAGTCATTACCATATGGCCCTAGAGGCAAGAAATCTGAAAAAGATCTCATTTGAACTTGAGGTGTCTGAGCTGCCTTCCTTCTCAGACTCCAAGAGGACTCCATTTTCTCCCTTCTATGATTTCTAGAAGCTTCCTAAGTAACTGGTATGGCCCAGCATATCTTCAAAGCCAGCAACCTCAGACAGTTGTACTGGCTGGCTCACACTGCTGCCTCCGCTCTGTTCTTGCCATTTGAAGAATTCTTGTGATGACTTTGGGCCTATGGATGACCCACGTGAGTTTCTCCTTTAAATCTGTCTATTAGCAACCTTCATTCCGTCCTTGTTTCCTGACATTTGAGAATGGCTCTCCTTTCGGGAGCACTGGTCTGCCTACCCCACCTACTAACAGGAAGTTTGCATCCAGAACCATTCCTACTTCTATCAAATCAGATCTCTCATTGGAAGAGGGGTTCGCTTCCTCTAGCCCTGTGCATCCTGGGAGGGTTTGCTGAAGTTCAAAAGGGAGATCCTAAAAAGGGCATCTTGGTTACACTTCAGATATAAGGACATGACTCGCCTTTTAGTAGGTCTTAGGGATTTTTGGCACCTCTGTGAAGAGATGTGATTTTATTTCTATAGTTTTGCAAATGGTAGAATTGCAGTGTGAATGGTCCCTGGGTGTGCCACATAAATCTCTGGCAGGCAATAGCACTTACTTTGAGCAGTTTCCATAAAATACAGTGTGTCGTCTGTGCAGGCTGTTTGGGCTAAATTCTAAAACAGTTCAGAAAGTTAGAGTTCGCTCTCCTTGCCTTTTTCCATCTCGGCATCCACTGTCTGGGCCCCATGCTAGGGGATCTTGAGCAAGGTGACTATGCTCCCAGCGTCGAGCATGTGATCTTAATACAGACTCTTCAGCATGGCCATTAGTATTAATGTCTTGGCAGGGAGCTTTAGATCAGCACACTTAAGCTCCAGGGGCTTTAAGAACTTACTAGAATTAAAGAAGAACCAGAGAATAAGAAAAACACAAGAAAAACTCGAAAAAAAAAATGAGAAAAACATCTAGGTTAATTTAGGCCAAATCTAAAGTGTTTGTGCTCATGATTGCTGGAAATTTTTTATTCTGTATTTAAAAACTGTATTTTACAAAGTTGAAATACATTATATTTAAAAAAAAACTAATATTATTCACTCTGTAGGATACCCCGAGGCCCTTACCTGTAGCTGGGACAGGCAGACCTGTCCTGGAGTGACCCTCTACCAACACTGTAGTCAAGCATGCCTTGTCGCCACTGTGACACTTCAGAACGATGTCCACGCCTGAGAACATGCCATTGCTAGAACTATCCAGTTTCAGTGTGGCCCGAAAGCCTTGTTAAAGCTTTCATCTCTGCCTGTCATTCAGTGACTTGGGAATGAGTCCTGAGAATTTGCCCTTAGGATGAGTTTCCAAAGGGATGGGGTGACGTGGGAGAAGCACTTTAATTTATACAGAGACAACCACCACCAGGTTTGGCTTACTATTTTAGGAGATGCAGAAGCCATGTGTTTCTACTGTAAGAAAGATTGCTGTTACTAAGTGAACCATGTCCACTGTATTAGTTAAGGTGTAAACTCACATACTTGAGAGCTTAATCACCAGGAAGTAGAACTATTTGAAAGGATTAGGAGGATTAGGAGGTGTGGCCTTGTTGGAGTAGGTGTGGCCTTGTTGGAGGAAGTGTGTCCCTGGGGGTGGGCTTTGAGGTTTCAAAAGCCCAGTCTGTCTGTCTCCGTTTCTCTCTCTCCCTGTCTCTGTCTCTCCCTGTCTCAGTCTCTCTCTGACTTTATCTCTATTTCTCCTTAAAATGACAGGAACTATGGGGAGGCTGAGGCCAACTTGGGTTGTGGAGTGAAACTTTATCTCAGAACGAAGAAACCTGATCAGAGATATTTTGGATCAGTTTAAGAGAAGAAAGGCTGGAAACGCATAGTTTTTAGGAACCATCAGGTGTGAGTGTTTACTCTCTACTTTTCTGAAACTAAGATCTGAGCCCTTTACACAGTGATTTTAGACTTGGGCGGATGAGAGGAACCGATTTGTAGTTTATGGTGCCATTGTTTTCTCCTCTGCATCAAGCTGGTCATTAATATCAGTGTGCTTTCTTCTTGGGAAAATTTTAACAAGCAGCCATCCATCCTGAGTGAATTATTATAAATGAAACATAAACATAAGTGGCTACAATGATCCATAAAACATCCAAATGCAAATGTTCTGGGGGTAGAGACTAGAAATCTCTTCCACGTAGGGATCTAAAACCGCAGCAAATGGAATTTAACTTAATAGTCTTTACTGCAGAGAAGATAGAGGCATATATTGCTATAATCAATAAACGGGATCACTTTGCCTATGGCCCGGATTTAAATTCTGTCTCCATCTTTGGCAACTATTCACTAATAATGGACAGCTTGGTGCCTGTTACTGCCTGGGTCTTCATCTCCTTCGTGCATGTTGCTTCTCAGAAATAAGAGCAGTTTTTCACATTTTAATTCAATAGTTCCTAAAATTCGAGGGATACATTCATATTTCAGATCATGGTTTGTAAAGTGGTCGATTTTCAATGCTGTTTATCACCTGCTATCAAATTCTTCCTCATTTCACCAGAAGCTTCCTTCTTTCCCTGGCTGTCATTGTGCCTTCCCTCCTCATCTTTTTTTCCCCCTTTACTCTCAGTTCTTAGTTTTAGATGGATTATGAGTTGGTGTGGTCTTCACTTATGTGGTGCACTGTTAATGCAGCATTTTGTTAGCTACAGTTTCCACGGAGCCTGCACATCCCCAGCAAAAGTGCATATGGGGAAACCAACGAAGACCAATTAAATGTACAAGTTTTAATCTTTGTCCTGCTTCATAACTAGGGCTTTATATGCTTCTAAACTTGTATGAAGCCATTTTATCTCATATTCTAAAGAGAGAGAGGGAATAGTAACTCATTTGTTCAGAACTGCTCAGCTGTAGGACACAATGACGGTGCGGATAAAAACTGAACTGTCCACTTTGCCTGAGGTGATCTGGGAAGGCATCGCTAGATTCTGAATGAGTTGAGATAAGAACGAACAGGACAGTGAACCCCCTATGAGGCCACTGGATAGGAGGGGTAGCAGTGACTGCCTGTTACCTTGAGGCCAGACCATAAACTCCTTGAGACCAGACTTGGGAGCCACAGAAAGCTGTGAGAGTTTGGCAAAGGCCAGTAACACAATCAACCTGGTCTTTAAGGAGATTAATCTGGTGGCAGATTGTCCTCCAGACCTCACTCTGGGATTTAACAACAACCAATAATTTCTGTTAGGATTAACGGATCCACATCCAGTCCTTCTTGGAGGTGATGAACAGTTGGCTAATACCTTCTGAATAATGAACCTTTCTCAAGCTGTAAAAAGAAGTCTCACTTAGAGGTACAGAATTCTAACTGGGGCATAAAGGTGCCTTGGACACAATCTGGTCACCTTCCCGCAGGACTGCTGGTGTCTTGCTGTGACTCCGTTTCTCAAGCTGGGACTCTCCAGTTCCCACAGTTCACCTCACAATTCTGCTGTCTCTTTCACTGATTCAGCAGACAGTACTGACTGGAGACTTCCTGAGTTCTCCCTGAGGAAGGGTCTGTCCATCTCTAAGATTCCAAACAAGACCCTGCAACCCTTTCTTCCGAGTTAGACTTAACCATGCCCATCAACCCTTTCTTCTGAGTTAGACTTACCCACTCCTGCAGATCTTAAAGCTAACTGTCCATCAACCATCCCCTCAGCTCCTGAGGAAACCTAATACTTCATTTTCTGTCCTTTTGAGGCAACAACTGTTCTATGAAGGAGAAAAATTTAACCTTCTTTCTTGAGTTGTCAGTGATAAGTCACACAAACCAACTTTGTAGGAAAATTTTATATGGTGACAGTCACTGAAGGATTCTGATTTTTATAGCCAAGTCTACTGAATGTAACTTTCTGAGGCCAATGTGTTACCGTTACAAAGTACCAGCCTTTCTGTCCAGATTGCTTCTTCCATCGTCTTTCCCATTTCAGTGTTTAGTGATGGAGGAGGGTCATCTGTCTATCTGTTGTTTTCATTGGTTAATTAATAAAGAAACTGCTTGGCCTGATAGGGCAGAATTTAGATAGGCAGAGTAGACCGAACAGAATGCTGGGAAGAAGGGAAGTAAAGCAGACACTATAGCTCTCCTCTCCAAGATGGACGCAGGTTAAGATCCTTCCCTGTAAGACACCACCTTGTGGTGCTACACTCATTAACAGAAATGGGTTAACCAAGATGTGAGAGTTAGCTAGTAAGAGGCTAGAGCTAATGGGCCAAGCAGTGTTTAAAAGAATACAGTTTCCGTGTAATTATTTTGGGTAAAGCTAGCCAGGAGCCGGGCCGCAGCCCTCTGCTCCCTTCACTACAGACTCAGCCTGCCTCTCCTCATTACAATTTAGAAACAGCGCTTGACTAGCAAAAAGTTTGGATTCTCTCAAACATTTTGCTAGACAAGCCTAGCAATAGCTTGGTCTTGGTCTTGGATTTACTTTAAACATTTCAGCCATTCATCTATTACCCGCAGCCTGAGTTGAGGCAATACTTTCTGGTTGCTGTCCTTGCTGTCCATTCATGTGTGCTCTTAACATGGTGACCAGGGGATACTTTGAATGCAAGCTAGTTTACACTAATCCTCTGCTCAGAATGCTGCGATGCCTTCCTTCGTCTCTCAAGAAGAAAAGTTGAAGTCTGTAGAATATTCAGACTTGTGATAAATAAAATGCATCTGGGGAAGTCATGAATTTTCTGACTCGTATTTCCCCTGTTCAAAAACTGATTTGCATACTCAATGATTTAAGGCCATGTCCAGAGTTGAGATCATCAGATAAGTAATGTCTTGATAAGACTAGCTGTGTCCTAATTTGCACTTGATGTATTGCTTTGTAGGGATGCTTGTTGTGTTGTTTGTTCATTCTGCCTCTGAGCTGGCTGCTCCTCAAGTAACCCTTCCCTCTCCACGACGCGGCTCTTCACACTGGGAATGCTGCCTTCTCTGCTCTGCTAACAAACCCCTCACACCTGAAACAAGAGAATCAGGGATTTTGGTGCACTATAAGCTGTTTGTAAATCCCTGGTTTTTGCCCCCTCTATCTGTAAAATCATTTAGTCTTGCATTTTCTACTTTCATTAAATGAGCCAAATCTAAACTCAACCAAGAAATTGTTCTACTTCTCTGACCCCCTAGCCTCACCTTTCTTCTATAAAAAGGACTGTAATTGATAAAGGACCGTGCCCTCTCATCACGGAAGTCTGAAAGTGCTGTTTCCACAATTTACTATCCCAAGGCAGCCCCTTGCTAATCTGTCCTGGCTACAGCTTTCAGATGTTGACTCCACATGTTTGTTAGGCGCATAC
>NW_004949176.1:1446575-1452359 GCF_000317375.1 Microtus ochrogaster
ACACACACACACACACACACGGCCAAGTGTGGTGCTGCATTTGTAATCCCAGTGCTCGTGAGGATAGGGTAGAAGGATGTCAAGTTAGATGCTGTCCTAATTAGCTCTAATTATCAACACGGTACAGCCTCAAATCATCTGAAAAAAATACCTCAGTTGAGGAATTGTCTAAATCAGATGGGCCTGTGGACATATCTGGGAGAGAGATTGTCTTTATTAATTGATGCAGGAGGGTCTAGCCCATTGTGAGCAGGGCCATTCCTAGGTAGGTGGTCTTGGGATGGATACTAAATCAATGGAAGTATGACTAAGTGAGCCAGTAAGTAGCATTCTCTATGTTTCAGGTGCACCTCCTTGGCTGTGCGTGAGCCCTGGTTAGGCCAGAGGTAATTCTTCAAGGAATATTAAGGAGATCTCGTTTCAAATGCCTGCTGGAGTTCCTGTCCTGACTTCCCTCAGTGAAGAGCTGTGACCTGGACATGTAAGCCAAATATGTCTTTTCTCTCTTAAATTACTTGAGGTTGTCACAGTAACAGAATGAACCTAAACAGGTGTCTTGTAAGGTATATATCTGATCATCCAAGCGGTATTTGAGGGGAGAGTAGAAGGCTCTGGAGAGTGAAACAGAAAAGGTAGCATTGAGAGGAAGGTGAAGTACACTTGGGTTCCATGTTGGGGTGGTGGTGGCGGCGGCTATTGTTGGTGCCATTATAGGCGGTGAGGGTTGTGGGTCTGTGTTTGGGTAGGGTTCCCTCATAAGCTGAGAGAAAAGGGGTGGAAGGAAAAGCTGTAGGGAAGCTGACCTCAAACCCTTGGTTCCTTGACTCTGCCTCTTCGGCAAATCCTACTGGTGCTGCTACAACCAGCTGTCCCTTTTTATCTTAAGTAGGAAAGGAGGCACAAAGAGACTTAGCGAGTTGCTCACAATTGTATTTTCTAAACTTAAAATACTGTGAGGTGTGCTATTTTTTGCCTATAAATTTGACAACTTGACACCATACTCCACTGGCCATGCCCTAGGGAGATGAGGGACCCTCTGTCCATTGCTTCCATGAATGCCAAATGTGATGATCCTTATAACTGAGGGCTTGGAAATCTCTAACAGAACTGCATAGATATTTGTTTCCAGATATGAAAATTCTATCCCTAGAAACCTACCTTTAATTTTCAAAGCCACCAACTTAAAATAACCCATTTGTAAGTTTATCTGTTGTGGCACTATCGGCTACGGCAGTGCAGGGCTGCAATCTAAATACCAATCTAGAAAAGATGGCTGCAATCTAAATACCAATCTAGAAAAGATCCAGCTGATCATGGAGGGACAGTAGCTACAAAAACAATGGGACATTCATTATCTAAGAACTGATTCATATTCATTTGTAAGACACATTGTTACCAGGGAAAGAAACAAAGTACATAAAATGCTATTTACTATCTGTGCAAGAAAAAGCCAAAGAGAGATAAATACCATTCAATGCTGCTTACTACCTTTCCATGTTTTCAGATGTGAGAAGAACAACGTACAGAGGATTTGGAGCAAGACTTCAGTAATATGTATGATTTTATATAAATAAATAGTATATACAATTTTTATCAGAAAAAAATATGTAAAAATTTTCAACAGTATGTAAAATTAGCAACCCATCCACACAGAGGGGTTCAGAAAATGTTTAAGACATTCTACACTTTACACTGTGCATGGTATATTAGGACATTGCAGATAATTTTAGTTCTATTTTCTAGGTTTGTAGTGGTAGAAGCATTGATCTTGTAATTCTGAAAACTGTTTTGCATATTTATTAGGTCAGAGTTAATGCTGAAGTCACATTTTGGGACTCTCGGGCAATTCTAAAGATGAAGCTGACTGAGAGAATTCTGTGCTGTGAGAGTCAAGTGTATACATCAGTATTAACTCATGATTAGCAGGGCCAAGAGGGTGTGCCACTCCATGAGTAATTGTACCTGAATCTTGATTTCTAAGAAACATTTCCCTCTGAGGAGATCCATGAGATTTCAGGTCTGAGACAAGGAAGCTCAAGTACAAAGTGAGCTTGGGACATCTTGGACCAGAAAACAACAAAATACTTAAAAATTAAGGTGGCTGCATCTAAAGGGCCCATGGACCAGCTTGAAGAGCCAGGTGCTGACCAGCTCTGGAATGATTTCATCATCTAAAATAAAAGTGATGGAGATGGATTATAAGACACTGAGTGGACAATCATCAGGAAAGAAGTAGGGAGAGAAAAGGAAACCGGATATTTCCACAATGAGAGCTCATGGCTCTAGAAGGAATGATTTGATGCCCAATCATCAGTTTGTAACGTGCACTATTATAACTGATTCAGGCACGGATTTTTAGTGAACAATTAAACAGAGGGTTACAGGTGACTCAACAAATTATTTCCTATTACCAAAGGAAAATGTGTCTTTCTGTGAGGATTGCCGTGGTGGGAGGCAGGCTGACACAGCTTTCTAAGATTCGTGACTCAGTGGGGGACTCACGACATCACCACCACACTGCCCACATCGGAAATATTCTATGAGGAACCAGAAGCCAAGATGAGGTACAGCCCCTAGGGCAGCTGGTCTGGACTCTAAAGAACTCAAAAGCAAAAAAATAATTAATTAATTAATTAAAATAAAAAAAACAAGAGTTAGAAAACAGTCTAGATGATGGAATTGCAACAAAATCAATTGTAACAAATCAATTGTAACAGAATCAAATGTAACAAAAGGCCAATTTGAATGGGGGGGGGGCTTTAATGGTCATGTTGAATTTGTGTTGAAATTTTAGAAGCCATGACAGTGTTGTGATTTCTAGGGAGTTTTTGGTCTAGAGATAAAATCTCATGACATCTGTGGTCTATAATCAAATGGTGACCCAAAGTGCAGACAAAGCGAAATGTATGTGTGTGTGTGTGTGTGTGTGTGTGTGCATGTGCATGCGTGTGAGTGTGTGTGTGTGCACGTGCATGCGTGTGAGTACACAGGCGGCAAGATGTAGACACAGTGAATCAAACTGAGTATTGAATCTTTTTTTGTGTGCATTCATTCAACTTCCCAGTGGATTAAAAAATTTGCAAAACAAAAAGTAAACCTATTGAAAACCATATTAGGGAGTAGTGAGCACAGGTTTTAATGTAGGCCTTAATGTAGTGAAAACTCATGTTCTTTCCCTTAACCCTCATGGGGTATATATTCAGAGTGAATTTTATGTTTAGGGAAGACTCTTCACACCCCAAATTAATAATTATTGAAATTTCTAAATGAGTCCTGAGACCCTCAAGCCATTAAAATTTGATGGCTAAGACATAAACTTTTTGTGTCACGTGGGGACTTTTAAACTTTATATTCAGTGGGTACTAAGAAATCCTTATTGTTCTTTGGGACATGTTATTGGTACGCAGACTGAAAATGCTTCTGATGCAATTCTATCTACTTCTACCTACTTTTGGTGGCTAAACACATAGATCTATTTACTGATTGATAGACAAGAACCAAATTTTGATCAGACTCATATCTATACTTTAAAATGTCTATATATGAACTGCTAAATCTCAGCTCTCGTCTCTCTCGGGTAAGGAAGGGTGACAGCCGAAAGCTATTTCCTCTGCATTAGAAGGCTTCCATTTTTGTGGTTAGCTCTGATTCCACAGAAAGAGTAGAAAACAAACAAAAAGCCAAAACCACAAAACCTAGACTTATCTCTAGGGTTGGGAGATAAAATATAGAATATCTAATTAATTTAGAATTCTTGATGATGAATAATCTTCTCTCAATATTTTCCCCCTCCCTGCCTTCCATCCCCTCTCTCCCTCCCTTCCTTCCCCCCTCTCTCCCTTCCTCCCCTTCTGTGTGCACCTGTACATGAGCATATGCCACATGCCAGAAGAATGTGTTGGACCCTGTGAGCAGCCCAACAAGGCTTGTAGGAACCAAACTTGGGTCATTTGGAAAAGTAGCAAGCACTCTTAACCAATGAGTCATTTCTACAGCCTGTGAATAATCCTTAATAAAAATATATCCCCAATATTGCATGATTTCATGTGTTACTAAAAAAAATTGTTAAGTGTGTGAAATACAAATTTAGGAAAGTGTTGGGAAAAGGACATAAAGTCATGCAGAATGAGGATATTCTGGAAGTCCAGGACCAGCATTAGGGATGATTAACAATATAAGCTCTAAAAATTTGCTATGTGAGAGAGGGAGGGAACTTAAGTGTTCTCATTACACACACACACACACACACACACACACACACACACACACACACTAGCTTAACTAGTAATCAATTCAGTGAATGTGTGCTGAAATGTCATCCTCTATAGTTTAAATATATTCAATCCCGATCACCTTGCTATTAAAAAAGATTCTTGGCTTTACAGTCCACTTGCTATCCTACCACCCACTCATGTCCAGGGAACCCATTCTCTATGAAACCCCAATTTTCCTGGGCTATAATGTGAGATGGGAAGCAGGGCAGCCCGAGGCAAAGATGCTCCTTCATGCTCCACTCCATACACCCCTAATGTGACAAAGTGTCACTGTGCCTGACCCTTTGATGACACATCTGGTGGCTCTGGAGCAGAAGAGCGAACCACAGTTTGAATTTGGGCCCCACTGTTGTTATCTGTGATCTAGCCGACCAGTTAACGTTCAGGTATCCTGGTATAGACAGTTGGGATAATAACAATGATCCCACCTGGGAATTTCTGCTCAATTCCAGCAATGAGAAATAATGCTGAGAAGGTACTTAGAAAAGTTCCTGGTTGTTGTAAAGTCTTGAAAATGAAATTTGATATTACTATGTTTTAGAGTTTACTTGGTTATCCATCCCAAATTTTTATTTGCTAAATCTGGAAAACTGATAAGCCAACCACTACTAGTGGCTGGATAAGAGACCACACTGATAGAGAAGGTGGGAGAAATGTCAGGTTGGTCAGTTCACAGAATAAATCATGAAATGCTGAAACTATAAACATGGAAAATTACCTATATATAGCTGCTTTCTTTATCTGAAAAGCCAACGTCCCAGGAAATACCAGAAAAAAAATTCCAAAGAAATAACAGTTAGTTGGATGTGGTTGCACATACCTTTAATCATAGCACCCAGGAGGCAGAGGCAGATGGATCACTATGAATTCTGTAAAAGTGGGATTTTTGCAAGACTAGCCAAGACTCCATAGTGAGACCTCATTTTTCAAAAAGAAAGGAAAGAAAGGAAGGAAGAGCAGGCAATTATATTGTCATACAAATTGATACCCATAGAATAAAAATAGAATAAAGTTCATATTCAGACTGTTCGCTTTCAAAAATAGGCTGTGTGAATTTATTACAAATGCACATATTTCTCTGTGTATAAACATATAAATGTGTAGCTTGCCTCGGGGGCTGGGGGATGGGACAGCAGAGAGGTGGCACATGGAGCATGAGGGCCAGAATTTGGATTCCAGACAGCTGGGGTGGTCACCTGCAATGCCAGCACTCAGAGGCAGAGATGAGGAGTCTAGCTGATCAGGGAGCTCTGGGTTTAACTGAGAGGCCTTTCCTCAACAAAGTGGAGAGCGATCACAGAAGACATCCACCCCCAACTCCAGATCTCTACCGGCATGTGCACACATATGCTGTGTACCTCAGTATGTACATGTACAATGTTTGAACACACGTACACACATATACATATGCAAAAAAGCACCTACCGAGTATTAAACAGAAACACAGAGTTCTCAGGCTTCTGTGTGCTTGCCAGGCACATGCCTTTACCTAAACTTTTGGGAAAAAAAA
>NW_004949176.1:1453394-1464782 GCF_000317375.1 Microtus ochrogaster
CAGCACTTGGGAGGCAGAGGCAGGCGGATCTCTGTGAGTTCGAGACCAGCCTGGTCTACAAGAGCTAGTTCCAGGACAGGCTCCAAAACCACAGAGAATCCCTGTCTCGAAAAACCAAAAAAAAAAAAGGAATTCTACAGGCTCACAGGGTCTCTAGGGCATTCCCAGGGCAAACTCTTCCTGTTCAATTTTTAAAAGACCTAACCTCATTTTTAATACCTCTTAAGCTAATGCTAACATTTACATATTTTATATTTGTATCCATCAATGATATGTGCTTACCGTTTCTCCGAGAGCTGTTTTTGTGAGTAATAAGTTTCAAAAGGTGAATCATATGGCTGCTGTGTTTGTTTATCCTTTGGAGCAGTCCTGGAAGAGAGCTGTCTGGTCCTCAGAGCTTTGGGAAAAGTGACTTACAAAATCACCTAAGCTTTGTGCTATTGGGCGAAAGAGAGGAGAAACTGCCATTCCCGTTTCTGTTGTTCAGATTTCTTATACCTCTTTAGCCAATCACAGAACTCTCTATCTTCCTGAAAACCCACCCCTTTTCTGCTTAGGCTTCCGAGCCTATCGGTGAGAAGGCGATTGCTGGGTTCTACCACTTAAGTTCCCGTTTTCGCAGCCACTTCTCATTTTATGTTTTCACTGCCACGCTTTTTCCTTTGGCTCGTTAACTTTCCTCTTAGTTTTTAAATTTTCAATAAAAATCTCAGCTTACTTATTTCATGTCTTATGAACTTGTCCTGTTCTAAATCATAGACTTTTTTTGTAGACTTTTTTTGTAGTTTTTTTAATAACTCTTTGCCCCCCCCCCCCAGCTCCCGGGTAAATACACAGAGGCTTCATATTCTTACTTATGAATGCCCAACCTTAGCTTGGCTTGTTTTTAGCCAGCTTTTCTAACTTAAGTTATCCTGTTTCTCTTTAATTGTGTTTTGCCTCTGGGCTTTTTACCTTACTTTATTCTATATATCTTTCTGTCCTTCTTATTCCATGGCTGGCTGGGAGGCTGGGCCGCTGTGTGGCTGGCCCCTGGCACCCTCCCTTTGTTGTTCTTGCTTTTAATGGGATTTGAGGTTTTCTCTATTTAGGATGAAGTTGACTATGGGTCTGCAACACATATTGTGTTATTTTTATTTAATTTTAGAGGCTTATTTATTTATTTATTTTGGTTAGGGTTTTGCTATGTAGCCTCAAAATTGCAAACATCATGAATGTTGGGATTACAAGAGTACCTCACCATGCCTGGCTAGTTATTTTAATTGCCAAACGTTTGTATTCTTCCAGTTAAGGTTAGTGTAGGACATAAAAAAAGAGTCTACTTAAATCTCTGTCTGGTGATGTCAAGTCCTGCTAGTGGTACTATCATCACCACTAAAGCTCTGTCTGGTGATGTCAAGTCCTGATGGTGGTACCATCATTGCCATTAGCAAATTGCTTTGCTGCTTTCCTGATTGTAACTAAATTTGCCTTCTTGTCCACTCTTGGAGCTGAAGATGCAGTCAGTGGCGCTGGCACATTCTCCATATGCAACCCCACACAGCCTATTGACACAGACTTCAGATTTTCACCCTCCTAATAGATTTTTAGTGCATTTATTTCAGGATTTTTTTTATTGGATGTTGGGTCTGTAAATTTACCCTTCGAACAACACAATTAACTTCAAGACAATAAAATCTCTCTGTATTTCCATCTTAATCCATCTTTTGCTCTGTGCAGACCAATTTCAGAAACTTCTGTTGGGGTGAAAATAAATATCGGTGAACTAGGTTTCTCAACCTCCAAGGTATCATGGCCCATACAAAGCTCAAAGGATAGATGTCAGGAAATTCCAGAGCTCAAGCCAAACTCTATATAAAACGAAGAAAAGAATAGTCATTTTTAATCTGTTAATCCTTAATCATTTTTAAAATTTAAAGTTTGAAAATATTCTAGCTGACGTTGGGGTACACACGTGCAATCTCAGCATTGAGAAGTTAGGGTAAGAAGATCATGGATTCAGGGCCAGCCTAGGCTAGATCTAGTCCAAGATACATATATACACACATACATAATACATACGTGCATATACATATAATTAATCTGCAAAATTTTTAACTTTCATCTTAAAATAGGATTATATTGTTTATTGACTTATTTTTAAAAACATGAGTATCTTAATATCTGAGCCATAAAACATCTGTGCATTGATGTTCATAATGATTGAGGTTATTACTGCAGGAATGAAATGCTGCTCTTTGGTTATTGCCATAAGGCTGAGGACCAAACTTTATTCCAAACCAGAATTTATAGTATTGGGGAAGCAAAAAGGTTCCCTTTTAAAGAAATGACTTTTATTTATTTATGTGTATGTGTGTGTCTGCTTGCACATGCGTGTGTGTCATGTTGCGTATGTGGAGGTCAGAGTGCAGTTAGCAGAAATCAGTTCTCTCTTTCCACAGTGTGGGTCCCAGGGATCAAATCCAAGACACCAGGTGTGGCATCAGCCTTTACCCAGTGAGCCATCTCACCACCCCACAAACATGGTTCTCTATGACAAACATCCCAACAGATTGACCCCTCTAACACACTGCTCTAGGTCTTATGTCCCAAGTCCCAAGTCAGCCATAGCACTTGGTGACTAGAATAAGCATCTCACCGTGGCCCTCTGTTACAAATAGTCTAACATAGAATTCAATTTTATGTTCTCAAAACATACAACAAGCATAAACCTGACAAGAGAAGCCCTAAGTCCACCTTATTTGGACTGACATTAATCTTCTTGACAACCTTAGGATGAGTTTTCTGTAAATATTTTCAGTTTTTATATTTATTGATATCCTGGGATGTAGTGGCTAGCTTTGCATTTGACGCCCATTTTTTATAGCAGCCAAGTGAAGAGATGCTTAAGATTCATCATTAAATTGCCGTTTGAGGTCTGCAGCATCTGGTGTCAGCTCAATTTTAATCAAGGATGGAATAACAATAAATGATCATTGTAATTTTCTGGCTCCACAGCTTGAGACATCTATTTTCAAACTTCCAAAATTATGTTTTAAAAATATACCTCTTGTAAACAGCTTGGAGCTAGATTTATTCCACATGGTGTTAGGATCTTTTGTTTGTTAATAGCCTGGTCACATTCATCTTTGGAGCTACAAATCACATGCAGTTTCCTTCATTTTCTTCTGTGCCTTTCCCTGTCTTCGGTGCACACTAGTCTTCCTACCACATAATCTTGCCTTTGACAACATTGTTTTAGTTTGTCCAGTCCAGCTTTTAATGATATTAAAATTGTTGGATATATCTTTCTGGCCTTTGACTTCTTTGTCAGGAACATTGAGGCTCTATAATAAAAAAGAATTAATTGGACATCACATTTTTCTCCTTTTTTATTAAAATTTTTTATTTATTTTGCATACCAACCAGTTTCCCCTCCCTCCTCTCTTCCCCTCCCTTCCCCCCCCCCACCTTTCTACCCCTCCACTGAGGCAGGATCATGCTCTTGTCCCTTGCATCAAGGCAGAGCTAGGTATCCCTCCATAGGGAAAGGATTCCAAAAAGCCAGTTATTGTGTCAAGGACTGATCCTGGTCCCACTGCTAGGGCCTCCTCAACCAAACCAAGCTATACAAATGTCACCCACATGCAGAGGACCTAGGTCAGTTCCATGCAGGGTCCCTAGCTCTCTGTCTAGAGTTCCTGAGCTCCCACCAGCTCTGGTCAGCTGTCTCTGTGCATTTCCCTGTCATGATCCTGATACCTCTTGCTCATATAATCCCTCCTTCCTCTCTTCAACTAGACTCCCGGAGCTTGGCCTGCTGCTTGGCTTGGATCTCTGCATCTGCTTCCATCAGTTACTGGGTGAAGGTTCTATGAATGTTTAGGGTAGTCACCAATCTGATTATAGGAGAGCCAGTTCATATACCCTCTCCACTATTGCTAGGAGTCTTAGCTGGGTCATCCTTGTGGTTTCCTGGAAGTTTCCCTGGTACCAGGTTTTCCCCAAGCCCCATATTGTGCCCCTCTATCAAGATATCTCTTTCGTTGCTCTCCCTCTCCATCCCTTCCCCCATCTCGGCCATCTTGATCCCCCATGTTTCCATTCCCTATCCCCTTACCTTCCCCATCCCCAGTTTACCCAGGAGATCTCATCTATGTCCTGTTCCAACGGTGAGCTAAGCTTCCCTCTTAGGGTCCTCCTTGTTCTCTAGCTTCTCTGGAGCTATGGATTGTAGTCTTGTTAGTCTTTATGTCCACTATCCACTTATGAGTGAGTACATACTGCGTTTGTCTTTCTGGGTCTGGGTTACCTCACTCAGGATGATTTTTTTTTCTAGTTTCATCAATTTGACTGCAAATTTCATGATGTCATTGTTTTTTATAGCTGAGTAATGCTCCATTGCTGTGGGACAATGGTCTCACACCTGTCACTTGTATTGTTTTAATAAAATGCTGATTGACCAATAGCCAGGCAGGAAGTAGAGGCATGGCCATAAGAACAGGAGAATTCTGGGAAGTGGAAAGACTCAGTCTGCAGTGCAATATGAAAAAGCCTCACTGATAAAAGGTACCAAGCCACACGGCTAACACAGATAAGAATTATGAGTTAGCATAAGTTATAAGAGTTAATTAAAAAGCCCGAGCTACTAGACCAAGCAGTTTATAATGTAGACCTCTGTGTGTTTCTTTGTGACTGAACGGCTGTGGGGCCAGGCAGAACAGAAATCTCTGTCAACCAATGGTGCCAACTTGGATAACTGCATCCACATAAATCCTGAGAGAGCTTGGGGAGCAATTCTAGACATGAAAGAACAGAGTTAAGCATGACTTCTTGGGAGCAGCATTTTCTCAGGTGAGCTCTGTTTGCTAGAGGCAAACTTGGCTTTCTGACTCAGCTTCAGCTGCAAAAACTTTGCAGCTCTTTTAAGAGGCCCCACATTCAAACACTTAAATGGTGTTGATGAATAGCAGACAGCATTCTTCTTGGTGGTGGCAGGGACCTTGAAACTCCACAGAGTTGTGGTAATAAACATGGTTCCTGCCAGTACCTCCACCATGAGGCTAGACTCTCAGGAAGCTAAGGAATGGAGGGGATCCAGCCATTAAAGCCATGTCTTTAATCCTAGCCATATCACTCAGTAAATTAAAGACTCATGTGGTCAGAAAAAACGAGATACAATAAATATAGATTCAAAGATGAAGAAAACCTCTAGACAGTTACAGTTTCTTTAAAAAATATATATATGTAGGCTTGGGAGAGAAAAGAAAAAGGATAAAGTCCTTAAAATAAAAGAGAGAGAAGTTGGGTGTGGTGGCGCACACCTTTAATCCCAGCACTTGGAAGGCAGAGGCAGGCAGATCTCTGTGAGTTCAAAGAGAGCCTGGTCTACAGAGTGAGTTCCAGGACAGCTGAAGATACACAGAGAAACCTTGTCTCAAAAACAAAAATTAAAGATAAAAATAAAAAGAGTTTAAAAAAGAGTCACATAAAGATTGAAAATATACAGAAAATCTGTATAATGTATGTTATTGTGTGGTCATTGTTTGATGGCTGAGGAAGGAGCAAAAGCTGCTAAAAGACATTTGGATATAATGCTGCTGAATTAATTCAACACATATACATTTTGAAAATGCCTTGACTTTAAAATATAATTCAAAAGATATGTTACTTTGGAGAAGAGGTTTTGTTTTTGTTCCACAGGAAATGAGAGGCTGTGTACTCATTCTGGGTTAAGAAAAATCAGGTTTGGTCTAGAGAGATGGCTCAGAGGATAAGAGCACTGACTGCTCTTCCAGAGGTCCCGAGTTCAATTCCCAGCAACAACATGGAGGCTCACAACCATCTGTAATGAGATCTGGTGCTCTCTTTTGGCCTGCAGGCATACAGGCTGAACACTGTGTACATAATAAATAAATAGATCTTTAAAAAAAATATCTCCGATAAGAGCGGATGGTACAGATGATCCTACATTTCAGAGGTCCTCTGTTGGAGTTTCCTCTGAGTTCTACATCCAGAACAGTTTCAAGACTACTGACAGATGAACAAGCCTCACAGAATACTCCAGTCAGGACTTGATCATAATTCTAAATTTTCTTCAGGTCCCCATAAGATTATCAGTGCCCCCAATCATCATGAAGTCACCTGGACAACTATACCCACATTCCCAAAAAATGGATTATGGATATTTATCTTTGTTTAGAATGTTGGCTACAAGTCATTGTAACCAAGTTCAATAAAACAAACAACAATTCATACTGGTGAGACTGCAGGGAAAGGGGAAAAGTTATTTCTGGTGGACTGCAACCTAGTATAGACACTATGGAAATCTGTGTGGAGGTTCTTCAAAAAGCTGGAAGAGATATGCCACAAGATTCAGCTATAAAACACCCAATGGACTCTACATCTTACTACAGAGGCACTTGGTCATGCATGTTCATTGCAGCTTTATTCATAATAGCCAGAAATTGGAAACAGCCTACATGTTCATAAACCGGTGAATGGATATGAATATGTGGAACATTTACACAGTGGAATATTACTCATTTGTTAAGAAAGGTGAAATTATGAAATAAAAATATTACATGCTTTCTTTATGTGTGGATGTTAGCTTTTAAACTTTAGATGTAAGTATCTCAATACAAATAACCACAGAGGTTAGCGGGATAGTAAGGGACCCAGGGCAGGAGGAGATCTTCCACCTAAGGAAGGAGAAATATAATATAATGTTATAAAGAGATTAAAACTAGAATAGAAGGAGTGCGTGGGCAGGGAGTGGGAGGGCAGGGTAAAGGAGAGAATACGGGGAAGGACAAAAGCCATGTGGAATATACCACTGCAGAAGCTTCCTAAAAACTATATATGTGTGAAAGGAATTTAAAAGGAGTTGTGGAATAGAAAGTCTTCTGTCTATGTGTTACTTTCATTGGTTAAATAAAGAGATCGCCTTGGCCTTTTGATAGGGCAGCCCTTAGGTGGGCACAGTAGACAGAACAGAATGCTGGGAAAAAGGCAGTGTGGCAGACGCCATGCTTCTCCTGCCCAAAATGGACGCTGGTTAGACTCATGCCAGTAAGCCACAGTCAAGTGGTGATACACATTAATGGAGATGGGTTAAACTAATATGTAAGAGTTAGCTAATAAGAGGTTAGAACTAATGGGCCAGGCAGTGTTTAAATGAATACAGTTTCCGTGTAATTATTTTGGGTGTAAACTAGCTGGGCGGCCAGGTGCCGGGAACGCAACCGGCCACTCCTTTTACAACAGAATGGCGCCCAACGGGCCTGCGCTTCTCTTGGGTGGTGGGAATGCAGCCCACTCCATTTACAACAGAGTTGCTATATGATGGTTAAGATAATGCCCCAAGTGGACACTGTAGGCCAACAAACAGTGCCAGAAATAGGTTAGATCTTATTGAATCATTGGCCAAAGGAGTCCCACGGATTCTTCCCAAACATCACAGGCAGTTGTCAAGGCTATTGGTTACTCGCCATAGCCTGATGATAATGACTTGTTGCTGAAGACACAATTTACATGTGTCACTGAACATGGAGGAAGTGAGCTGATGCCCAGCTTAAACTTCATCCCTACTGACGCTAGCATTTGTGATGTTGAGAGGTGCTTTGCTCACTACTGGAGGAGAAAAGTACTCATAAATATCACCCAACTACAGAAGTTTATTAAAATATACACATATATGAAAGAAATCTAAAGAGAGTCAGCAAATAACAGGGGGAGACAAAGCCCCAACTAAACATTTTAAGCCACCAAGTGAAAGCTCAGTGCCAAGAATGGGTCACATCTAATTGAGTTGTTGGCCAACGGGGCCCTGTTGAAACCCCAAACAGCTGAGGCTACTCTGAGGCTCTCCTTAAGTCAATGGTAAGGCTCCATTGCTAAGACAACACCTACAAACCCTATTGAACACACAGAAGTCGAACTGGGGCCTAACTAGAGCCTTCACTGCTATTGACTAGTGTTCAATGGCAGAGAGCCTGCAGGATGCCAGAGGAGAAAGGGCATCACCAACCCAGTGTGTACTGAAATGTTAAGGCTGAAAATACCGTGAATGAAACAGGAACTCTAATTCTTTAAGACACTGGAAATTAACACAAGAAACTCAGTGTAACAGAAGACAGCAATAAAGAAGCTTACGTCAGCAGGCATAAGCTTTTGTCTAATATCATATAATTTGTGAATTTATTAAATTGTGTGGATTTTAAATCCTATTAATATTAATAGTAAATAAAAGTTATGTTATTGGTGAAATAGCAGCTACTTTGAGCACATACTCTGAACATGGATGTTTGCAGAAGCATTTTCTCACTTACTGTTCCAGAAGCTCAACAGCTAGGTTTTATTAGTATTAGAAGTTCATAGATGAAGAAATCAAATCTTTCTATCTCTTCCTTTTACATGTTTGAATTGACAGTGATATAGTTAAAACTGTATTGGTTTAGGTTATTATTGTTAGATATTGTTGGTTTGCAAAACAACAATCTTTCTCATGGTGCTAGACCAATTGTTTTTCCTGGTGCCGTTTACCCATCTATTTCAGATGTAAAATCCTTTTTTTATTATGCCTGGCATTATAGGAGAACTCTTCATTTTGTCAGTGACAGTACATGGTTAAAATGTGACCCTCTTCTGAAATTGAAATGAGAGTGACCCTGGTGTGGGCTTCTGTTTAGGTCATTTTCTGGCGATGGAATAAAATGCCCAGACCAAAGCAACCAGACTTATTTTGCTCATGTTTTAAGGGTATAGTTAATAATGGGGGGGGGTCACGACTAAAGGAACGGAGGCAATTGGTCACCATGTATCCATAATCAGGAAGCCATGAGAGATGATTGCTGGTTCTCATCTTGTTGTTTCCTTTTTATTCAGCCCAGGATCCCACCCTATAGAAAGCTGTCTCCTACAGGAGCAAGGTGGTGGTGGGATATTTCCACCACACTTAACCTAGCCTATGGACTCTCCCTCACGGACATGCCCAGAGACTTGGCTACTAGATGGTTCTAGATCTTACCAAGTTGACAGTCAATACTGATAACCATTGTGGCTTCTGGAAGAGCATCTTCAGTTACGGAGATTTGCAACTATATTGAATTCATTTTATATCTCTGGGGGGTCTGTGGGTAGAAGCAGAACTTACAGTAAATCCCTAGTCATAAAGGAAGCTATTATCAGTGAAAGAATCTGACTAGAGAGTTGGAAAGTGTGGGTTCTGTTTTCCTCTTTAATGAAATGAACATTCTGTCTATTGTGCCGTCCGTTTTGGTTGCATTTACCAAAGGCTGCAAGGAGACCCTGGAGACCGTTTGTCTCATCACTTCTATCCACAAGCCCACCAACCTTGCCTTCAGGAATTGCTTCTCTCATCACTAGCAAGTACAGATCCCAGCCAATGTCCTCTCTGATAGGGACGATTGTCTTGGATTCCTCTGCTCTAGTCTTTATGCCTTTAAGGCAGGCGTTGTCAACGTGGTTCATGACCCTTTTGGGGGGTCGAACAACCCTTTTACTCGGGACACATAGCAGATATCCTGCATACCAGATGCTTACATTACAGTTCATAACAGCAACAAAGTAACAGTTATGAAGTAGCAATGAAAATAATTTTATGGTTTGGGGGTCACCACGACACGAGGAACTGTACTGAAGAGTAGCAGCATTAGGAAGGTTGGGAGCCACTGCCCCAAGATTAATCCACACCATAGTAGAGTCATGGCTGCTCTTGGGTAATAAAGCAAGTTAGCTATTAGTACGTACTTCCTTGCTGGCTTCCAAAGGTTCTCTCTCATTTAGAATGCAAGCCTAGACCCGCGTTCTGGCCCACACAGGTTATACAGGGTCTGCCATCAGCTGCCTCAGACCCTCTCACCTCCCTGCTAGGCTATGTGCGTATCAAGCGGAGGCACAGACCTTTGCACAGCCTATCCTCTCAGCTTGGAGACCATGCACCTAACCGTCTGCAGTCACGGCCTCCAGAGCTTTGCTTGGGCATCTTCTTGCTAGAAAGACCTTTTTTGAGTGACCTTTCTGAAACAGAATGCGCTCCCCTGACCCCATCATGCTTGACTCCCTTCATTTTTATTCCGTGTGCTTAGCAGTTCCTGACACACTTTGAATTTACTTCTTTATTGTCTAGAATACAGTTACACTGTTGGCGCTCGGCCTGCAGTGGCTGTTTATCATCTGATCCAACATTCCTTGGAAGAGTGTCTGGTCCAGCAGAGTAGCTAATCAATAAGCATTTATCAGATAGAAAAGAAATCAGGGGACTGGGGAGCTGGCCCAGTTGGTAGAGCACCGGTCTCACAAGAATGAGGATCTGAGTTCAGATCCTTGGTACCCACATAAAGCCAAGCCCAGCGTCATGCCTCTGGAATGCCAGTGCCGGAGAGGAGGATTGCTATGTCACAGATGCTAGCGGGTCTAGCTGATGAGGACCTCCAAGTTCACTGGCATCCCTTGTCTCAAAAACTAAAGTGGAGAAGCAGGAGAGTAGTTCAGTGGTTAAGAGGACTCCCAGAGGACCAGAGTTCAGTTCCCCGCACCCACATTGGGTGGCTCACAGTCACAAGTAACTCCATGCTGTCTTCTGCCCTTCTCAGACACTGGCATCCACTTGGTGCACATACATACATGATACATACTGGCATTTACATATGCACATCAAATAAAAATAAGAAGGCTTTAAAAACAAAAAAGGCAGGCAACAGTAGAGAGAGACCCCTGATCTTGACCTTTGGCCATAAGGAAGTTGCTTAATTGGGTGAACATTTATCTTTGGTCTGTAGTTAAGAGTTTGTGGTCCTACCATGTTTAAAAGCTGTATTACCTTGGATTACTGCCCTTCACAGGGCTTCTGCACCGGAAAAGGAAAGCATTAAGACAGCATATCCATTCCTAGCAAACACACTATCCCTTTATACCTCAGGAGGTCCCACAAAGGTCAGTAGTTGCTGGGCTTAAACCACATCATAAGAGAAAATAGAGACGGTCTCTAGCTGTCCCCAGAGGTCACAGGTCACTCTCCTAGGCCCAGTTTTCTTAAACAAAGGGTCAGTACAGGGCGTGTGATAGAGAAGGGCCCTGTGGCCACTCTTCATCCTATGTCTTTACAAAGCCCACCATTTCTGCACCTGAATATGTTATTATCCTAAAACTGAAGAGCATTGGGAGAGCGCGAAAGTGACCTGAACTTACACCTTCAGGCTCTGCCCTCGGCAGCCAGCCACCACCCCAAAGCCTTGGGAAGAGGCTACCACACCTTCCTAGGAAACCCCCCTTTCCTTCCTGAGACATGAGTATTCACCACCCTGTTTATCCAACCTGTGAGGAAGAAATATGACGACTGACAGTCCTAGTGAACACGATGACAATTCACAGTCCTAGTGACCACAA
>NW_004949176.1:1465152-1467717 GCF_000317375.1 Microtus ochrogaster
CTGACATTCCTAGTGACCACGACGCCGACTGACAATTCTAGTGACCACAAGGCCGACTCACAGCCCTAGTGACCATGAACCCTCATACGGAATCTCCTCTCTGTGTGAGTGCAAGGAAGGAGGGTTCTGAATGCAGAAGAGTAACGGATTTCCTAAACAATAAAAAGGAGCTGAGACACACAGAAAAGATGGCGCTACAGTCAATAGTGCTTGCTGCACAATCATGAGGACTGGAGTTCAGATCCCAACACCCACATAGCGAGCCGGGCATCCCACACACGCCTGCAACCCTGGTTCTAAGTGCAGGGCGGGGGAAGCACAGAGACAGAAGGAGAGACCCCACCTCAGGGAACTATCAGGAGAATGACCCTGGAGAACCAGATACCGCACCACACACGCATGCACATATGACACAAGCAAACAGATAAACCTTTAAAAATGCAGAGTCCTGGGGTGGGAGTGGGAGCTTCTTAGTAGACAAGAGGAGGCCTGGTCAAGGGTCGGGGTGGGAATTCCACAGGTGCTTTCGGAGCCTCGTCATCAGCTTAAACAGACACTATGGCAGCTGCCACTCCTCTGCCAAGCATCAGTGGGTTTAGTCAGTAGGGGCTGCTTTAGTGAAAACAGCCAAGAACCCATCTGCAAATTCGAGTTTCTTATCCCAGCACCACGTATGCTAAAACGCACACTTAGAGCCCAGGGAGGATTACCACCAGGCCCTGGAGAAGATGAGCATCCCTGGCCATGCACATCCCTAGGGGAGCCCATCTCTCTGAAGATTCCCATCTCTCAGTTTCCCAGGGGACAGGATGAAAAGTCCATGTGTCTGAAACTAAGCCTCTTACCTGTGGCAGTCAGGGCTTGTGCTGTCTCAGAGGTCCCTAGGACTGCCCAACATACTGGCATTTTGTGGAATTGGATCTCTTTCCTTTTCATTTCTGTTTAATAACATTCTTAATCCAACTACAAGAATACTACTTTGTTTATTCTTGGGTTCTTCAGTGCTGTTCTGGACAGCAAGGTCAGTCAGGAACTCTTCGCCGGGCTGGAGTGGATTGATGGTGACAGGGCAAGCTCGGGGGATTTAAGAGGCAGTGACTGAAACCGTGACAGCCAACAAGAAGTAGATCATACTCTGATCTTGCAGGAAGCCCTGGAGAGGCCGCTGAGTGCCACCCTTGGCCTTGGCATCTGAACTCGTCCTCCTGTCCCTGACCTGAGTCTTTTATAGCGATGTTGCTGGAGAGCTCCAGAAAAACGCTGTGCCAGTTTCTGAGGCTGAAGCCATTTTTAGAAAGGTTTTGCTACTGAGTTCTGAATATATTTAGAGCCACACAGAGGCCTTACCTGGACCCTCGGGTTGTGCAAAGACAAATTCGCAGGTGGCGGTGACAATTCCCATTCAGAGAGGGGTTCTGGGAGATGGCCCTCTGCCTGCACTTTTTTTTCAGTATTTACATTTTTAATATTCATGTGTTAATATGTATTTTCCGTTATATACTAATGATTCCTTTTGGAGAGGAGAGTGGTTTTTAACTTATTTTGATCTTGTGTTCTTTAAGCTTACTACCTCCTACTTATAATGAATGTTTGTAGTTCTTTGTGTCTAAATAATTTTATGATTCTTTATTACACATTCCTTTTTCATCTTTCAGGGTATGTATGCAGCTTTCTTTTGAAATTACAGAAATATTTTTTCTTCAAAACATTTATCATAGATAATGTATGTATAGAGACAATATTAATATTCATGTGATAATAGACCCTTACTCCATTAACTGAAGCTTTGTCCGTCAAGATATCCACTTCAGTGGATAAGATCACAGGTCAAAGAGAACATGTATGCTTAGCATCAGGACACCATGGATTCAATGCTTGAAAGGAAAAAAATTAATCCTTTTTTCATTTCAGAGATTCTATTTTTACTGCTAAGTATGTGAACACGTGTGTGTTGGGTAAGATAGGGGGCAAAGCCCTGTAGAGAAGAGATGCTGTTCAGAACAAAGACAGCTCTTGATTCCGGCAGACTCCTGTGGGGACAGTAGAAAAACCCCAAGGAGAAACATGAGTGCATAGACTTCAGGCTAGAAGGACCTCAATCAGCTCCACCATATGCTACCTCATAAGCCAAGACAGCAATGGCTCTGTTTCCGTCAACTGTGACCAGTCATGGCCTAGCAACCAGGGTAGCCAAACAGTTCTGTACTACTTATGCTACCCTGAATCCTCTACATGCTAGTGTGCTGTGCTGTCTTCATAGCCCTGTGTGCTGAGGTCAGTCCTCCCTGTCCTGTGTACTGAGGTTAGTCCTCCCTGTCCTGTGTACTGAGGTCAGTCCTCCCTGGCCCATGTACTGAGGTCAGTCCTCCCTGTCTGTGTACTGAGATCAGTTCTCCCTGTCCTGTGTGCTGAGATCAGTCCTCCCTGTCCCGTGTACTGAGGTCAGTCCTCCCTGTCCTGTGTACTGAGGTCAGTCCTCCCTGTCCTGTGTACTGAGATCAGTCCTCCCTGTCCTGTGTACTGAGGTCAGTCCTCCCTGTCCTATATACTGAGATCAGTCCTCCC
>NW_004949176.1:1468330-1472146 GCF_000317375.1 Microtus ochrogaster
TACTGAGGTCAGTCCTCCCCATACTGTATACTGAGGTCAGTCCTCCCTGTCCTGTGTACTGAGGTCATTCCCCACATCCTTATGCACTGTGCTAAGCCCCCACATCCTTGTGTGTTGTGCTAGTCTTTCCCACCCCTGGGCACTGTGCTAAGCTCCTCACAATCATTACACCATTGCTGTCACTAGTGCTAAAAGTAGGTGGAGTGAGTGATTGTACTGGTGGACAGTCAGGCCATGACCAGAGGCTGTCTTACTCCACAACCCTTCACAGCCTGACTTTAATCCTGGGGATTAAAGTGGATCGTTGGTTCAACTATCATGCCATATATCAGCAAAATTCTTGGTAAGTGTAAAATCACACTTAAACAGTGTGATTTCACAAGCTAGATGCAGCTCAGTGGAAGAGCGCTTGCCTTGATCACCATCCCGAGCACCACAAAAGGAAAGTCAGTCTGCCTCACTAACGTCAGGTAATTTCCTAATACTATCAGATGAAATCTAGGGTTACTTTTGCTTACTAAGGTTCAATGAAGCCTTGGAGACGACAGCGCTGGTTTGCTCACAAACGCCATGTCCCCTCACCAGTATCTCTGTAGTTATTGCCAGCTGAGTCTGACACAGGACCTCTTCGTTTCAGCAGCCTCTGATTTAGCATCTTCTGTTCATCAGTCATGGGTGGTGGAGCATTTACTGGTAAAGCCCAAACGTAGCGTCGATAATGTCACCTAATTGAGAAAGATGACAGAAGAGCTGCAGAGACTGCACTGTGGATTCGTGGAGGAGGACAGACATTGTGGGACGTACACAGCTTTTCAGTGTTATTGATCTAGCAGAATATTAGAGTAGAATAATTTATAATAACATACATACATAAAAGAGAAGCGCTGACATAAACAAAGAGAAGGGAGATTTAGGTGAGCGAGAAATGCCAGCTAGGTCTCTAAAAGTTAAAAATGCACCTTAATTGGCTCTTAGAGGAATCGGCTCGTGGCTGCTGAGCAGACAGATTTCTTTAACCAGCTAGAGGTGCAGTACTCTTTTAAAAGAGCCATCACTGGTGGTGAGCGGATTGCAGAATGAGGGTTTTATCCTTAGCCCACAGTTCCATAGAACTTCAGCCATTTAAAAAATATTTTAAAAATCATTTTCAAAACTGTGCACAATATATCTTGATCGTAATTCTTCCTCTTTTCCCAAGTCCTTTCAAGTCCTCCCTCCTTCCTACCCACCAACTCTATGTTCTCTCTCTCTCTCTCTCTCTCTCTCTCTCTCTCCCCCCCCCTCTTTTAAAAAACAAAACAACAACAACAAAAAAAAAACAGCAACAAAAAACCCAAAAAGACAAAAAGCCACCAAACCATAGCCAAAACAAAGCATGGGATCCCCTTTGTTTGGTCAACTATTCCTGAGCAGGATACCTATTCTGGGGCGTGGTTGATAAACCCAGGGTCACTTTATTGGCGAAAGCTGATTCTTTTTCCTTTTCCAGCTGCCATGGATTGCAAATGGCTTCTTGGTTAGGGTGGGATCCTGTGCCCACTTCCCCTTCTCTGTGCTGGTATTTTGTCTGGCGTGAATTTGCGCAGGCCTTGCACTTACTCTCTCTGTCAGTTCATAAGTGCATGAGCCTTCCTGTGTCTGTGTGACACTGTATTCTTGGAATCTTCCACTACTTCTGGCTCTTACAATGATGTTCATATTCAAGGACTGTGTGTTCTGAACAGGGCCACAGCCAGTCAGTGGCCTGCCTAGCAATCCAGAGGCTCAGTTATCTATATAGGCATTTATGGCTTCCTGCAGCTCTTATCCTTCAAGGAGCTGACTTTCAAAATGACGGCATATCTGTCTTTAACTTCTTTAGACAAGGAAATATTTAGTACATATTTTACAGTTTGACCCAGTGGTGCTGTGGTAGCAGAAGAAGATGCAGGGAGAGTTCCTAACATCAGTGGGGAAGGGGTGAAGAAACTGAACTATCTGCTGCCTTTAAGCCTTCTGTTCTTCTTCACAATCACTCTGGGGAAACATGGTTGTACACCAGGCAGCCCTATGCATGCTTGATGCTAACTAACCAAGCCGATCTTTGGAGTGTCCCCATTTTACAGATGAGGAAGGAAGTGGAGAGAGGTGAAGGAAACTTTCTCAGGTCTCCCAGTGCTTCGCGGGGCTGGTTTGTGCAGTGGATCCTCTGCGGTCCGACTGGAAGGTCTGTGCAGGCTCTACTGTTACCTGTGCTCCAAACCAGGCACCAGAACTGCAGATGAGGCTTGATAATAATGGTGCTGACTAGGTAGACACGGACTGGGAACTTCGTGTTTGTGATCCTTGACTTGTGTTTAAAGGGTCCCTGTTTATTCCGTTCCAGTCATAAGGGAATTCCACTCCAGGGAGAAGTCAACTGTATAGTTAGGGTGTTTGTTTGTTTTTTTTTAAATTACTAGAAAATTCCTTTGCTTTAAATAGAAGCTGACTGGCTCCTTACACAAATGAGAAGTTCTGTTCTCTGAAGTTAAACCAAGTAGCTCAACCCTTCACATGTTTTAGCCTAGAAGAGTCTGCCAATGGGGACAATGTCACATCTTCCTGTGGTCACCTACTTTATAAGATAAATGGATCCAATACCTGTACATTTTTTATATTGCATTAGATATTTTTCCACTTCCCAGTCCCCCTTCTAAAATGAGGGTCCTTGAGCAGGATGTGAATTTGATCAAGAAGACCATAGTCTCTCTTCCCTTATATGCTATGTTTCTATGCATACAGCTTAGCATACAGATTATAATCCATTTAATCATGATGTTTAATTACATTAAGACCACTCATACCTCCAGGTCATTTTCACGTAAGACATCATGGAACTCAATCTCTATCATATGTGCTTAGAAAATCCCTCTAGAGGGGTTCCCAGGAGTCCAAGGAGATGTCCCCAGCTAGTTCCTTGGGCAGCTGACGAGAGGGAGCCTGAAATGGCCCAATCCTATAGCCATACTAATGAATATCTTGCATATCACCATAGAACCTTCATCTGGTGATGAATGAAAATAGAGACAGAGACCCACATTGGAGCATTAGACTGAGCTCCCAAGGTCCAAATGAGGAGCAGAAGGAGGGAGAACATGAGCAAGGAAGTCAGGACTGTGAGGGGTGCACCCACCCACTGAGATGGTGGGCCTGATCTAATGGGAGCTCACCAAGGCCAGCTGGACTGGAACTGATGGAGCATGTGATCAAACCGGACTCTCTGAACATGGTGGACAATGAGGGCTGATGAGAAGTCAAGGACAATGGCACGGGGTTTTGATCCTACTTCATGTTCTGGCTTTGTGGGATCCTAGTCTGTTTGGATGCTCACCTTCCTAGACCTGGATGGAGTGGGGAGGTCCTTGGACTTCCCACAGGGCAGGGAACCCTGACTGCTCTTTGGACTGGAAAGGGGGGGAGCAAGGAAGGGGGAGGAAAATGGGAGGAGGGGAGGAGGTGGAAATTTTTAATAATAATAATAAACAATAAAAAAAGAAAATCCCTCTAGAATAGCCAGCTGTAGGACATAGTCTTAATTAGTAATTGATGTGGGAGGGCACAGATCATTGTGGGCAGTGCTACACCTGGGCTGGTGGTCCTGGGTTCTATAAGAAAACAGACTGAGCAAGCCATGAGGAACAAGTCAGTAAGCAGCACCCCTCCATGACCTCTGCATCAGCTCCTGCCTCCAGGTTCCTGCCCTGTTTGAGTTCCTGTCCTGACTCCCTTCCAGGATGACTGGTAATAGGGAATTGTAGGCCAAATAAACCCTTTCCTCCAACTTGCTTTGCTTTT
>NW_004949176.1:1472246-1482419 GCF_000317375.1 Microtus ochrogaster
GATCTGGCTTTAGGCAAGCTTGTAGGGCATTTTCTTAATTAGTGATCCTTGGAGGAGGGCCCACCCCATTGTGGGTGGGGCTACTCCTGGGCTGGTGGTCCTGGGTTCTATAAGAAAACAGACTGAGCAAGCCATGAGGAGCAAGTCAGTAAGCAGCACCCCTCCATGACCTCTGCATCAGCTCCTGCCTCCAGGTTCCTGTCCTGTTTGAGTTCCTGTCCTGACTCCCTTCCAGGATGACTGGTAATAGGGAATTGTAGGCCAAATAAACCCTTTCCTCCAACTTGCTTTGCTTTTTCTTTAATCAAAGCCATAGCGACTAAGGCAGAGACAAACATTTGAGCAATCTGACTTTCTAGACTGGGTCCATTGAAGTGGGAAGACCCATTTCTAAATGTGAGTAGCATCATTCTATGGGTTGGGGTCTCAGATTGAATAAAAACAGCAGGCGGAGCACCAACATTGACCTTCCTCTGCTTCTGGACTGCAGAGCAGTGCAGGAACTCCTGGAGAGAGCCAGAACCTGGGTTGGAGACACATGGTGTACTCATCACTTCTACAGGCCTCGCAAGAGGGAGGGCAGGGCAGGCCTAGTCTGCTTGTCTCTATGATAAGGGATTCGGATGTTAAAGGAAACTATCGCATACTAGAAAAACTTAACCTGTCCTTTGCCATCTTCCTTAACTCCTGTGTTTGACTCACTCTCAATCTGGAGAGGTTTGTTTCTGTCTTATGTGTTGTAGGTTACATCAGTAAGAGCCATCAACCCACAGGCTACGGTAATCTTATTCATCTTCAGGGCTAACAGAAAGAAATAATCTGCATTTATTCTGGTGTCTTGTCGTGGCAAGTGACTGATACTTCTTTAGCCAGGTAGTCTCTTTCCTTTAGAGAAACATGCATTTCATGACGTAGAAAGGAAATGATTTGATTAGCATTATCAGAGCACTTTACTAAACGCTTATTATCTATGAACACAGATAATCAGGACACGTATCCTGAGGTGCCAAGCGCACTGCACTGCCGGTTGGTGTCTGTTCTAGCTGCCACCTAGCTTCCTTAGCCTGTTTTGGAACTCCTGCAGAGCCCACTGACACCAGTAACCGAAGGGTAATGAGTTTAGGAAAAAAAGAGGAAGAATCGTCCTGCTCATCTCAAATGCGCTGTGACTTAAATCTTTTGCACCTATTAGGGTGACTCAGAGCTCAGAGCTGAGTCAGTAACTCAGTAACGGTGCTCTCTCAGCGGCAACTCAATAATTAATTTTCTACCGCCGCGAACAAGCGCTAAAGAATCAATTCCTATTTCCACCCAGCTTTCCCAGCCCGATGAATCCTACAGCTCCAGACGCTTGAGGGGAACACCGTAGCGGGAGAAGGAGAGTGTCACATAAGGTCATCGCACAAGTGACCTCTGAGAGTATCCAGGACGGGTCCCTCCTATGACACAGACATAAAAGAGACCAGGAAAGGAGACCCCTGGCAGAGAGAAACAAAAGATGCCCTCACCACATTTCCAGAAGTCAACAAGAATCAGAGGATCAAAGTTTATTGTTTCTAGACTAGCGCTGCCTTAAAAGAACAACAACGCAACACAAACAACAAAAAGACATATTTACAGTACTTACACAAAATCAGAAACAAATTAGAAAATTCAGTTTAACATTGTTTCTAAGTTGATGGTCTGAGTTAAATAATAAATACATAAGAAATAAAAATTATGGATCACTTTCTTATTCCTTGTTAGCAGCTTTTGTTACTTTTCTGTTTTGTGATAAAAACACCATGACCAGGACAATTTATAGAAGAAGACCTTTATTTGACCTTCCAGTTCCAAGGGAGAAGGGTCCGTCGTGGTGGGAAAGCGAAGGGTCCGTCGTGGTGGGAAAGCACAGCAGCAAGCTGCAGAGGCAGCACTCAGAAACTGAGAGATCACGGTGCTTTTACTCTATACATGAAGCAGAAAGAACAAACTGGAAGTAGGCAGACTTACTGTCCCCCTGACCCCTCAGACAGACTTCCTCCAGCAAAGCTGTGCCTCCTAAACTGCCCCAAACAGCATCACCAACTGCGAACCACATTTTCAAATCCCAGAACCTGTGGGGGACATTTCTCATTCAAACCACCACAGCCATGTTTTAGGTGTCTTGTATTAGCATACTAGTGCCACGTTATCAAAACGTGAACTGGCCTTTATGGCCTCTTGATCCCTACATCCCCTACCTAACCAGCAGAAACTAAATGGAGGGAGGCACTCTGTGGATCGGAGGAAGCCTAGGATCTCAGGCACGCCCTTGGCTGGACTTCCCTGATAAGTCCTCTGAGACTCAGAGCAGCATCTCGTGAGGTATCAGGAGATCCCTCCCTCTCTGTCCTTTCTGCTCAAGTTCCTTTCTTCTTTTTCTTTTAATTCTTTTGGACAGGGTCTTGCTATGTAGCCAAGGCTGGCCCTGAACTCACCCTATAACCCAGGCTGGCCCCAGACATACAGGAGTCCTTCTGCCTCAGCCTCCAAAGTTCTGAGATTACAGAGTATGCCACTGTGCTCAGCTAAATAGCTCCTTCCTATGTTTGCCAATGACACCTATAGGACACACAAAGCCTTTCTAAAACAATGAGGTTAATTTGATAGTCATGATTTCAGATCACCATATATTAGGGTGTCACAGGTAGCCGTAATGTTTTAATTCTCCAACCGTTTTGCCCTTGGTCCTCTGTGTTTGTTTTAAATTTTTGTTTTATTCTTAATTATGTACTGGGGTGGGTGTGTGCATGTGAGTCCCGCTACCCATGAAGGCCAGAAGAGGGCGCTGAATCCCTAGAGCTGAAGTTTTAGGTGTCTGTATTGCGAGAAATCCAGGGACGCAGGGACGCTTGGGAAGAAAACTTATTATGGTATGAAATAGGGAACATACACTCACGGATACAGATCAGGTCAGACCAAATGGTGTGTCAGAAGCCTTCCATGTCTAAGTGAGAGAGTGCGACCCCCTCCCCCACCTCAGTTCTTATCTGGTCTCATATCAGGGAAAATCCCATCCTTGGCAAATCATCTCCAAATGTCATTGACTAAATGGATCAAGCACCCACAACAGCTGTGAGCCACCAGATGTGGGCACTAGGAACCGAATATGGGGTCTCTGCAGGGGCGGGCCAGCACTCCTAACCCCAGAGCCTTTTCTCCAGAAGTGGGCGCTAGGAACCGTACTGGGTCTCTACAGGGGCCGCCAGCACTTCTAACCTCAGAGCCTGTTCTGAGTGGAAAATTTTACGTGCTTATTGATCCGTGGAAACCATTTCTACTCATCCTTGGCTTCCTGTAACATCTTATGGAAATTAAATAAGGCAAAATCATTTTTTATTAAATGCTAGAAATCAAAATGTTGGTTGCAGCCAACCTCAGATGCTTAAAACAAAATAAGTGCTATTTCTTTCTTTGGCTGAGAGCTTCCCTCAGGATGATTTAAAGATGGCTATAAAGGCATAAAGGTGTCCACAGCCATGCTGAAGCTGAAGCTGGACCCTTCATACTTCATAGGTAAGGCATTTCCCAGTTTGAAGAAATCAGCTCTACAGGACTTAAGACAATTAGAGAAACGGAGTATTACCTGGAAATTAAATGTTAAGTGGGGATATATTACCACCTCCCTAAGAATGACAATAAAAGTGGACTTTCCCAGATACTTTCAACCTTTTTTAAAATTAATTAATTAATTTTTAAGAAAGCTACCTTTTTCTCATTTTACATACCAATTCCAATTCCCATTCCCTCCTCTTCAATTCACCCCACCCTATCTCACCCCCTATTCAGTCCTCAGAGAAGGTAAGGCTTCCCATGGGAAGTCAACAAAGTCAAGTGCATTGCTTTGAGGTGGTCCAAGGCCCTCCCCACTATATCTAGACTGAGCAAGGTGTCCCTCCAAAGAGTATGGGTTCCAAAAAACCAGTACAAGCAGTAGGAATAAATCCTAGTCTCACTGCCAGTGGCCCCACAGTCTGCCCCAGCCACACAACTGTCACCCACACTCGGAGGGCCTAGTTTGGGCCTATGCTGGCTCCACCACTGTCAGGCCAGAGCAGGTGAGATTCTACTAGCTCAGGTCAACTGTTTCGGTGGGTATCCCCATCATGGTCTTGACTCCTTTGCTCATATTATCGCTCCTCCCTCTCTTCATCCAGCAACAGGATCCACCTCAGAGCACTGGGCTGAGCTCCCACAGTTCAACCTTTATTTTTAAGACAGGACCTCTCACCGGACCTGAAGCTCATCAGTTCAGCTAGGCTGGCTGGCCAATGGGCTTCTGCCTGTCTTTGCCTGCTGTGGACAATGGTCTGTACCCTGTCACTTGTATTTTAAATAAATGCTGATTGGCCAGTAGCCAGGCAGGAAGTATAGGCAAGGTGACCAGGCAGGAAGTAGAGAATTCTGGGAAGATGGAAGTTTCAGTCTGCTGTTGTCACCCAGACAGAGAGGAAGCCAGACACAGGGCAAGCAAGATGTGACTGCCTCTCCGAAAAAGGTACCAAGCCATGTGGCTAACACAGACAAGAATTATGGGCTAATATAAGTTATAAGAATTAATTAAAAGAAGCCTAAGCTACTAGGCCAACCAGTTTATAATTAATGTAGACCTCTGTGTGTTTCTTTGGGACTGAATGGCTGCAGGACCGGGTGGGACAGAAACCTCAGTCAACATTTGCCCCATCTGCAAGCTTAGGGTTCCGGCTGCCATGCCTAGTTTTTTAATTGGAGTCTAGGGATCTGAACTCAAGTTCTCATGCTTGTTACAGCAGGCATTTTACTGACTGAGCCTTATCTCTAGCTGCCAAATTAGGTTTTTAAACATTTAACATCTGTGGTAAAACTATGTCAAATAGTAAGAGTTCTCTCTCTGGGTGTGGTGGGGTTTTTTTGTTTTGTTTTGAGACAGGGTCTCACTATGTAGGCCTGACTAAACTCACTAAATAGACAAGGCTGGCTTCAAACTCAGGGAACTGTCTCATGCATGTACAATAAAAGGGATGCGCCACCATGCCCCACCTAGAAAGAGTTGTATTTTAAACACAATGGAAAATTGTTTGTTATTCTATGATCTCTGCTTGTCTATGCGTTCAAAATTTTCAGAATAAAAACGAGTCCCCTCCCAAAGGATGGACGTGTGTGTGTGTGTGTGTGTGTGTGTGTACATATATATATATACATCACATAGACAATATGTAAGTTCACATTCCTTTGAAGAAACAAGATGGAGGATAGGGAACGCATCATGACTTGTATGTGTAAAAAGTATGTTATTCCTCAAAGAAACAGTTACCCTGATGAGCTTCACTGCTTATCACCAAGAAAGCTTCGTGTTGCACCCTGCACAATGAATAAACAATGAACCACCAGGTGTTGTGTTGTACCTTGTATTCCCAAATGTCAGGGAGCGGGGAGACCAGTGTGGGCAACATAGCAGGATCCTGTGAGAGATACTGAGGAGAAGGACAGGGAGAGGCCGAGGAAGAGAGATCTATTTCTTATTCTAATTCGATTCTACGTGCTCATTTTCCAACCGCTGTCAGAGACAAACTTGAAGCAATCAAAATCACTTTGTTATTGCTAAGATCTGAACCCAAACAATCACAAGATTAAAACTTTATTTTACTTAATTTGATGAATTTCAAATGTGTGCACTTGCATTAGGAAGGGGTGTGTTGGGGGGGGGAGTTGATGAGGCTAGCAGGGCCCTCTGAATGAGGAGCTGCACAATTGAAGTCAGCTAATAGGATTTCCAGCAGGGAGTGATTTCCCTGGCTCTGTGATCTGATTTCCTTTGATGTTTGCATTACAGTAATAACATTAGCAGCATCCCAAACAACACTAATGAAATCTTAGACTTGCCATACGTGAGCACGCCTCTGTCATCAAATTTGGGTCTCTTCTAAAGCTTTTTCTTAGGGATGCTAGCTCAGTGTTGGCGGGGGAGGGGGGGTGGAACCTAAGGGTAAAGGTCAAATTTCATTTGCAAATTCTGGACCAATGCTCCTGCCTCCTCTGTCATTCCTATACACTCTGCCTACTCAGAAGCCGAGGTGAGAAAATGGGCAGCAGTTAGGACCAAACCCAGGACTGAGGACTTAGGCGGGTCCTGATGAAGGCGAGTTGTGATGGACCTTAATGTACAAACAGTTCGTGCTCACACGTCCAGAACATCGCTTCGGAGCCATTTAGAAAGAAAACAGTGCCATCCAAATGAACCGAGGACGCCCATCACTACCTGCAATTTCATTAACAGCCAGGCAGTAAAGAAATATTGAACTGTGTCTTTAAAAAGGTTTTCAATGAATAATTAACACCCAGAAGGAGAGAAAGGGAGAGTCACCACCCTGTCTTCACTGTCATATAAATCTGGAATCTGAAAATTCATCTCTCCCCAGAAATGTTTGAAACATGGGAAGACAGGCTTTTGCTCTCCGTTAATTCCTGCCTCGCTTCAGCGGTGAACCCACGGGAGAGGACTGCGTGTGAGTACCCAGGCCAAAATCAGGGTCTGCCAGAAATGGATTATTCTCTGTGTATATGTGAGTGCAAAGGAAAGCCTTGGTTCTAGGTCAGAAGGCAAGATAGGAGGACGGGGAGGGTGCAGAGCGGGAACTTAAGTATGTGCGTTATCTAAAGTCTACAACTAAGAAAGTCACTAACGGATAAGAAACTAATAAAGCAAAATGATTACTAACCACCGCCAACCAGAACCAGAAAGACTTTGCGCCGTGACAGGTCCTACCAACGGAGTCACAAGCCACTTACCGGGCCACCCCTCAGCATTTCAAGGACAAGCCGATGGATGTTCTGTCTGCGGGCACTGTGACTGCTTACAGGTTTTATTTAAAGCACTTCAAAAAGTAGGAGTGAACAAAAACCAGGGAAATGTTGATGACCCACTGTGGCTGAATGATTCTGAGGTTCAGCGATAGGATTGTGGGTTTCAAAAGCCATAAGGTATTCAGAGAAGCAGGCCCTTGTCAGGCCCTCATCCCAGAGCCAATTACAGTGGAGCAGTTCACTTGAAAGGTAAAGTTCTGAAAATCATGTTGTTTTCCTTCTGCCGAGTTCAATTACCATCTCGTTTAAAAGATTCCACTTCCACCTGGATCTGAAGGCTCACTCAGCACGGATGAGGGTGGCTTAGTTGGGCTCCAAGTAGAAGCCTGAGGACTAACAGTATGTTCAGAATTTTCTTATATAATTTCACACATCTTGGCTAACGCTTGTTGGATCTGTTGAGCCCTCCTGTGCTCGTGGAGTGTGCCTGGTTAGCTTGTGATCTCTCTCTCTCTCTCTCTCTCTCTCTCTCTCTCTCTCTCTCTCGTCTGTCTCTCTCTCTCATCTCTGTCTCTGTCTCTCATCTCTGTCTCTCTTATCTATCTCTCATCTCTGTCTCTGTCTCTCTTCTGTGTGTGTGTGTGTGCATAAATTATGAGTGTGAGGAGGACAGCTGTTGCCTGCCCATGACTTTAAGAGCTCAGCTCACTGATGATCCGCAAATATCCAGAAGTATATTACATTATCAGTTTAATATTTTTGCTGAGTCAAGACACATTAATTCTTTAATAAAACTTATTTTGTCTAGGAATAGAAGAAATAGATTTTGACAAGCAATAAAACGTAAGAAAACAAGTGACTTAGGAGAAGGGATGTCCCCAGGCAGCAGAGGCCAGAATTGGGGCCTTTAATTTGGCTTTCAATGTCTGGCAGCTTAAAACGGAAGGAAGGAAGGAAGGAAGGAAGGAAGGAAGGAAGGAAGGAAAAGAAAAGAAATGAAAAAGGAAAAAGAAAGGTGGGAAACATTATTCTTGCTTCCCTGAGAAACAGGAGATATTTATGTCCATCTACAGTGGCAATGTTATTAGCATCATGGATAACTGACAGTCAACATCAATTCGACAAAGACACAGTTTACCTTCAGCAACCAAGACAAATTTTTTTTTCCATATTAAGTGTATTAACAACAGGTTGTGAACAATAGCTACCACATGTAACAGAGATGATTTTCGTTCTATTTATAATGTAAATAGAGCACCTAAGTCCAGAATGTGTTTGAGATAACATCCTTTTATTGTTCCAAAAACCTTACCCTTTCATTATTCTGAGAGTTTCCAAATGTATCAAGTCAAAGGATCCAGGTTCTGGCAGGATGGCTCAGTGGGTAAGAGTGCTTGCTTTGTAAGCATGAGGCCCCAAGCTCAAATCTCCAGCACCCCTATAAACAGCTGAGCATGGCCACCCAAAACCCCCGCGTTGGTGTGCTAGGTAAATCCTGAGCGCTTGCTGCCAGCCTTCCTAGCCGAAGAGGTTAGCTCTCAGTTCAGTCCGTTCCCGCCTCACCGCGTGGGGTGGAAAGCAACAGAGGGATGTGCATGGTAATGCTATGGGTTCTGCATGCCCGTGCTCGTATGTGGGCGCCTACCCACTCCTATACATGCAATTGAAAGAAAAAACCTACTTTTGTGAGAATGGCCAACTATAACATAGATTCACAAGGAAATATTTTGCAGCTATTAACCGTACTGTGTTCAAGAGAAGATCCAGATTTAATATTATTAAAAGGTTTTATCGGGGTAGCCACAGAAAGGCCCTCTCATTTTCTTGTTTCTTAAGTGCACGCTGCGGCCTTTTAAGGACACGCTCAGACTTTACCAAGCAAGTTTACCGGAAGCAGTTCTGACGATGGCGCCTTTCAACGAATCGCGGTAGCAATCGGGGTTTGAGTCTCAGCTTGCACAGCTGAGAGAAGGAGAAGGAGAAGGAGCAGATCGAAGGGGGGGGGTGACCTTGAACTCAGCTCTGAGCGTGTGAGACGTGGTTTCTTTGCCACGGACAAATGGTGCTGTCAAGTACACATGCAGCTAGCAGGCAGGTCAAGGCTGGACGTGAATTAAGAAACGACAGTGACCATTTAGTTGGTCGCTAAGCCGCAGGTCTGGATGACTAGAAGGATCTTGAACAAAACTTTAACAGGAGTTTTGCTGTTGATGTAAGTTTTTCTAACGTATGTCTTATTACTCTTTAATTAAATGTATTGTGTCCAAGGTCTGTCATAGTATTTTAATATAAGAACAATGATTAAATTGTACCACAAAGATGCCATTTTAAAAATGGATTTGCATTATTTAATATAAAAATATATAATCTCAAGCTCTTCTTACACTAGAATTTCTAGTGTGTTCTTATTCACTTGAGTTAAGTGGGCTAATACACAATTTCTATTTTTAGTTTTGTTTGTTTGTTTTTCGAGACATGGTTTCTCTGTGTAACAGCGCTGGCTGTCCTAGAACTAGCTCTAGACACCAGACTGGGCTCGAACACACAGATATAAACCCACCTCTGCCTTCCAAGTGCTGAGATTAAAGGCATGTGCCACTACCGCCCAACAATTAGACAATTTCTAGCTACTTTATATAGGAATATAGTTATTACACAATCACTAACAGCAAGCATACCTAAACTATGGGCAGAAAAGATGCCAGGCTGCTGAGAGCCTGAACTTATAGGTCCTCTCAGTGTTTGAGAAAACGGGGCTTGTCTCCTGGTACCCCACTGCCTGAGAACACAGCATCTGGTTCAGCAATCAGGAAAAACTTAGTGTCGGTCACATGACCTATCAGACCACATCTGGAATCCTGCACTTCACTCTGTATTCCCAGGAAGCCACATTTAAACATGCAGTCCAAAGCAGTCTTCAAAAATAGGGTCTATAACTTTGTTGCTATTCTACTAAAAGAAGGGGCAAAAAAGCTGAGGAGAAAGAAAAACAATAACAAAACTGATAAACATGAGAATTGTTTAAAGATATCAGATCATATTAATCTGATTACATAAAAGGAACTAATTTTTAAAGATTTCTCTGTTTTAGTTTATGTATGATTGATTTTGCTTGCATGTGAGTCTGTGTGCTATGTGTACGCAGTACCTGTGGGAGCCAGAAGAGGGCATCGGATTCCCCGGGAACTGGAGTTATAAATGGCTCAGAGCTGCCATGTGGCTACTGGGAATTGAACCCAGGTCCTCTGGAAGAACAGCCAGTGATCTTAACCACTGAGCCATTTCTTTAGCTCACGAAAAGATCATTTTTAATATAGTTTTAAAATCAAATTTCAAGTCAATGCATAAAGTAGAAGGTTTCATTGTAGC
>NW_004949176.1:1483494-1496033 GCF_000317375.1 Microtus ochrogaster
GATAGATAGATAGATAGATAGATAGATAGATAGATAGATAGATAGATAGATAGATAATGGATGGATAGATAGATAGATAGATAGATAGATAGATAGATAGATATAAAAATACAGATAGAGAGATGATATAGGTATGGGTATGGATATAAATATAGACCTATAATTCAACACTCAGGAGGGAAAGGCAGGAGGATTGGAATGTCAAGGTCACCTCAGTTGCCTAGCAAGCTGGATATGCCTAAGTTCCATGAGAGACCCTGTTTTAAAAATAAATACTTCTAAAGGATTTCTCTTTCCCCACATCCTTGTCAGCAAGTTTTCTTGATTACTGCCACTCTGACTGGGGTGAGATATAATCTCAAAGCCGTTTTAATTTGCTGTAAACCAAACTCAATGGCTAATCGTGTCAAACGGTTTTCTCTAGTATTTTCTGTGTGCTTGCATTCTCTTTGGAGAAATATCTATTCAGTTTATTAAAGCTTGTGTTTTTAACACAGTGCCATCACACTCCTTTTTGCATTCTGGCCCTGGCTTTATTTATGTATATTCGTTCACTTCTGCAGCCTGTGTACGTGTGATGCCTGTGTGGCAGTGGGCGGTAGCACACACGCTAAGTCACACATGTGGAGACCAGAGGTCAACTTTGTGCAGTTGCTTCTTTCCTTCTGTGTTTACGTAGTTCTGGAGATTGCATTCAGACCGCCAGACTTGTGTGGTACACACTTCTTCTACTGGTTTGCATGCCACCCCCACCTTGAGACAGAGTCTTTTTGTGTAGCCCAGAATGACTTTGAACTTGAGATCCTCCTGTCTCTGTCTTCTGAGCACTGAGATGACACGTGTGCACCCAAGTCCAGGTTACATTTTTATTGTAGCATTTAATTTGCTGTAGGAGGAGAGTCATGCAGATGGGGGAAATCTCCTAACAAATGATTATTCTTTGAGATAGTGTAAGTTTCTCATAAAGGCTAACAGAAAATCTGAAAGAAGCAGGAATGAGAATTCCAAAAAAATGCGACAGAACATTCCATGGGGTTCACAACTCTTGTGTCTGTTAGAAGAGTGTGAAGTGGTTCAGTATGTCCCAGGTGGGCAGATATAGACTGATAACCACTGCGTGTCATTTGGTATATTATTTCTCGACCCAGATTATTTTTGCAATGTTGGGGATCAACCTCAAGGCTCATTCAAGGTAGGTAACCATGCTACCTTGAACTGCACCTTTAAACCAAATTCTTTTTATGTAGTAGATAGTTCTGTGTTTACTTGACACAAACTAAAGGCATTTGAGAGGATTGAACCTTGATTGAGAAACTGCCTCTACAAGATTGGGCTGCAGGCAAGCCTGTAAGCCATTTTCTTGATTAGTGGCTGATGGGGGCGGCCCAGCCTATTGTGGGTGGTGCCATCCCTGGGCTAGTGGTCCTGGGTTCTATAAGAAAGCAGTCTGAGCAAGTCATGAGGGACAAGCCAGTAAGCAACACCCCTCCATGGCCTCTGCAGCAGCTCCTGCCTCCAGTTCCTGCCCAGTTTGAGTTCCTGTCCTGACTCCCTTCCATGGTGAACAGTGATATGAAAACATAAGGCAAATTAACCGCTTCCTCCCCAAGTTGCTGTGGTCACGGTATTTCATCACAGCGATAGTATAACCCAAACAAAGATACTCTTATAACCCAGGCAGGCCTTGAATTTGCCATCCTCAGCCTCAGCATCCTGAACAGCTGCGGCGTACAGATGTGCGTGTTACCAGATCAGACTTGAAAAGGGCCTCTGATAACTGATGTGTCGCGTTTGCTCAGTAGATGCTACCGGTGCGGCTCTGGGTTTTAATAAAGCTAATGCAGGGGAACTTTGTGTAAGAAGGGCCCAATAAAGTAAGGCCCCTCTGGAAGCCTCTATTTCAGAAATTCTGCATCGTAGGCAAGCATTTGTTGTTGTTTCCCCAGTCCTTCAGTTTGATGGCTGTTCGTAGGGTGCTGGCTGTATTATGTAGTGAGCACTAAGGATACAATGAATGTTTTCTGTGAGCTTCTGTGCTAAGCATCATTTATTGGGGCGCTATTTAATACCACGAGATGCTAATGGAGCAAAATGCTTGGGGCAGCAGGGCCACCCTTCTCTGGGCTTTCTTCCTCTCCTCCAACACCAGCTTGCTGTGATTATTACGTTCTGTTCACCTCCCTTCTACCAAACACAGGCTTCCAAGGCGGGCAAGTGGTGCGCCATTTACTCTCTTTTAACTCAGCGATTAGAACACTGGTCTGAAACTCAAGAGCCCCGTGACTTTCTATTCATTCGTTCAGTGCACACTGTTGTCAGTGCAGCAGTCTTTTACAGCAGGGAGAGGGGCAGGCACAGGCGCATAATAGACGACCCGAGGCCATTGGTTTCGCCCTGCAGTAACGATTATTTCCATTTAAGCTCTTTGTTTCCCTATGAAACAAGATGAAATGTTTCTCTCCACGACCTAATTCGCATTTTGGTTCATGTTGGTGATATTTTTCTATAAATACCAAAATTCAGAGTTTAACAAATGAGTTAGAGTTCTAAGGAGAAAGAACACGCGGGATTCTTTGGCGCTACTGAGGGGGAGTGGACCAGTGGCTGAGGATGCTGGCGTTGGTGGCTCCCATCCAATCTCATCTTTCATGTCCCCTGACTTATTCGCTTCCATCAAATCAGATCAAATCAAATCAAAAGTGTCAACTGTATTTGTGTTTTTTGTTCACATCCATTTTTTTTTGAAATTGTATGTGAACTTTATGATTTTTCCAATATATAAAAGAAAGTAGAAAATTAAATAACTAAGGACAATAAAAGTTTGGATCCTATCCACGGGCTGTGCTAAGATATAAGAAGTGGGAGAATATTCCAAGCAGGTTTATCTCTATGGCTGGAAGGTACTTTTCATACTATGAGAAGAGAAAAGTAACCATCAATGTCACCCAGCTACATACCCTGTGACACACAAAGTGACCTGCTCATAAGATATATGGGTGCCATTGTGACACAGATGCTTCGGGAGTAGCCAACCACTTTTTAAATTTGGATTTAAGGCCCAGTCCATGAGATGGAACCCATACTTGACATTGCAAAAGTGGCCAAGAACCTGAGACCAGATAGATCATGGACCTAGAGGAAAATCTACTACTCTTATTCTGCTAAAGGAACATATCAATAAAATAACTCCTAATGGCATAGTGCTATGCCCATAGTGGAACAGCCTTCATCAGCTACCATCAGAGAAGCTTCTTTTTGCTATAGATAGTAATTAGCACAAGGACTCATAACTGGAAAATATGCAGATAGTGAGAGACTTTGGAACACTCAGTCTTAAATGTCTTCATCAAAATCCTCACCTCAAATCTCAGGAATCTTTGGAGGGGGGTGGGAAGAAAGGGGATCTTACAATCTTGTCCCTGGCTACGAGTTGAAGGAACTTGCCCATCTGTAAGTCAGCAAAGCTGGCTTCCACATACAGGCACCCGGGGAGGAGGAAGGAAGGCCAGAGCAATGGATGATTCAGGGAAACAGAGTCTTCCAGACACAGAGGACTAATATACTATGACCTCGCAGAGACTGACTGCACAGGTCCAAACCAGACAAAGGCCCAGTACTGTGAAGGGGAAGTGGGCACAGAGCCCACCCCCTACCAAGAATCTTTTTGTAATTGATACCTGCTGGGAAGGGGAAAATCAGTTTTTTCCAGTGTACTGTCGGTGAGTGTATCTGCCACAGGGCCAGGAGTAGTCACCCAACACAAAAAGGACTCCATGTACTTTTTTGTGCACTTTTTGTTGTTTTGTTTTTGCTTTTGGGGTTTTTTTTGTCTTATTATTTGATTTTTAATTTGTTTTTCCTTTCTCTTCTTTCTTTCTTTCCCTCCCGCCTTCCTTCCTTCCTTTCTTTCATCTTCTTTTTTTGAGAGAGGGAAAGAAAATGAAATTGGGTGGGTAGGGAAATGGGACAGACTTGAGATGAGTTGGGAGAGAGAAAATAATATATGCTCAAAATATAACGTATGAAAAATACTTAGCATTATTTTTTTTAAAGAGTTAATCCTCCTTTCATACACGATGAAAGCCTCCCATCCAGGAATCAGACCAGCTGGCCTTCCTTCCTCCTCCCCGGGTGCCTCTACACTGAAGCCAGCTTGGCTGACTCACAGATGGACAAGTTCCTTCGACTCAGTAGCCAGGGACAGGCCTAGTGGGAGGATTTACACCATGAAAACTGACCAACACTACACTTCAGGCTTGCTTTGTTCATTAGCTTTTGCTCCTTAGGATCTGTGAGTTAACAGCACAGCGTTTCTCAGACGCTCACAGACAGATGCCCCATCGTGTGTCCTTAAAGTGCTTTTAAAGATCAGCGTGACATCTCTAGTAGATGTCAGAGATGGGACTGTATTCTGTGTGCTCATTCTCCCCCTGAAACTGGATCTCTTTCTGTAATTCAGACTACCTTTGATCTCTCGATCTTCCTGCCTAGGCCTCCTGAGTTACACAGTGAAGCAGATTGTTTAAATCTCCAGTGTTGGGCATACTGTATGCATTTTGTTTCCCGCTGTTCTAAAGGAGTGTGTTGCCTTGTCTTCCTGCCACAGCAATGCCTTAACAGCATCCACTTTGCTTGTGGAATCTGTATCTTGCATTTTAAAATATGATTTGAAATTGCTCTGATGGGTAGTTTCTTTCCCTCTCTGTATGAAGTAGTTTCATAAGCATCACAGTGCTAAGCACTCTCTGCCTGCAGAGACCCAACCCCCGGGGAATGATGGTCTCTTGGGGCCAAAGCACTCACTTCCTGGCATTGCTGAACTCTCCCGACCAGTGAGTCTCTTTCAAAAGTTTAGCTTGATGCTTTTTAACAATGGAAAACAAACAAACAGAAAACTAAACCAAACCAAAAACCTTTATGTTACTTTGAAACAGGGTTTCATGTAGCCTAGCCTAACTTAGAACAGACTTTGTGGCCAAAGATGACCATGGACATCTGATCCTCCTGCCTGTATCTCCCAGGGCTGGGATTTCAGGTGCGCATTCTGACTGCTGGCTCTGTTACTGAGATTGTTGGGGAAGGTTGAGGGCAGGTGACATGAGGAAGGTGCTTCTGGATCCTCAAAGGTCCCTAGAGAGACTACAGGTGAAACAGGTTCAGACATGACCAGTAACAGTTCTAAACGTGTTTCTCGGAGTCACGACCTTTCCATATCTTCATTTCTGAAGTCCTCCTATTTGCAGTCCGTGGTCATTCTCCTGCTAAGTTCTTAGCCTAAAACAGAATGTTCTGTCTTCCTCCTCTTCTTCTTTGCCACCCCTCCTCCTCCTCCTCCTCCATCTCTTCCTCCTCTTCCTCCTCCTCCTTCATACCCAAGGATCAAATCCAGGGCTTTGTGCATGGTAGGTAAGTGTTCAACCGTTAAACTGCACCCTCAGCTCCAGGCTGAGACAGAGAGACAGGGTTACTCTATGCAGCCCATGTTGGCCTGACATCCACCCTCCTGTTTCCACAAGAGCTAGGGTTATAGGCAAGCCCCGCCACACCCTGTTCTTGAGCCATTTGGTTTATGCAGCAGTTGAGGAGATGTGGATCACAAAACAAAAGTGAAGCATCCTCATTGAATTCAGACACGTGAGACAGGCTGTATTAGCTCTGATGGGGGGGGGGATTGTGGAGAGGATGCAGTGCATCGTGCCCCAGTGTCCTTTAGCAGGTGGCAGAAGCTGAGCATGTCAGTCCAGAGTTAGGGGGTGAAGGCAGGAAGATTTAAGTATGAAGCCAGAGTAGACCCCAGAGCAAGATTCCCTTTGGGGGAGGGGGTAAAAAGAGATACAGGAGAAACAAAAATATATGATTTCTTCTCCCCTGATTGGCATTTTTATTTCAACAGGCCACTATAATGCCAAATAACCTTGCTTGTTTTTAATTTCTTAAGTGAAGTTCTCCTTATATATAAAGAACAGAAATTATGCTTTTCTGTCTATCCTGGGATGTTTAAAGTCACCCACTGGCCTTCTTTTCTGTCAGTCATATCTGGGGGCGATGGAAACGGTGCTTTCTGATAGGCCTGTCTACTGTGTGCCATGAACCACTGAGAAGCAAGACATAGCCATTCCCCCACCCCCATACTCAAACCACTTGGCTTGGCTTGCTTTCAGTGTGGAAAGTTCCCTTGAGTTCATCCACTGCTCTCTGCCCTTCCCACTGCCTGTTAAGCAACAAAACAAAACAAAAACCTGATCCCTACGGGAGGTGAGAAAGCAATCAAATTTACCTCAATTTGCTTATGCAGTGGTTTCAAATCCTTGCTCTCAAAGGCACTGCACAGGTGATGCCTTTCTCCCTGAGCTATGTAGTGACAGGTGGAGAAGCCGGGCCACCGTACCCCACCAGTGGGCAGTCTGCAGGGTCTCATTTCCGTTTTCAGACCCAATTTTGTGAAAACACCTAATGGCTCCCATCTGGCTTTCTGGAACCTAAGTCCATGATGGTTCCCAGGGCATGGTTTCGGGTTTATGTTGCTGTGAGGAGACACCACGACCACAGCAACTCTTACAAAAGAAAACATTTCCCTGGGGCTGGCTTACAGTTCAGAGGTTCAGCCCATTATCATCATGGTGGTGCTGGAGCGGAGACTTCTGTATCTGCATCAGCAGACAGCAGGAAAGAGAGCGAAGCCACTGGCCTGGCTTGAGCCTCTGAAACATCAAAGCCCACCCCCAGGGACACACTTCCTTCAACAAGGCCACACCTACTCCAACAAGGTCACAGGTTCTAAGGGTGCCACTCCCTATGGGAGCCATTTTCATTCAAACCACCACAGTAAGCATAGGCTTTTGTAGAGTTTTGGTGTTTCTTCAGTTATAGAGTAACTGAATCATGTCCCACCCCTCTGGTTCACCTGCAATTAGTTTTCTTGGTTGAATTAAAACAGAGAAAACAGGCAGGATTCTTTTTAAACTATTTTCTCTGTTTTACTGAGCACCAGAGGCCAGGCCATTGTGTAAGCTAAACAAGCACTCTCCCATTGAGCTATACCCCAAGCTCTCAGGTGTTGGAGACAGGGTGTTTCTATGTAGACAAGACTGGCCTTGAAGTCCATCCTCCTGCATCCACACATGATGAGATTATAGTGAGTATCACACCACATTTTGGATCCATTTACACAATGGTTGACAAGACACTGGTCAGAAAACCAAAGCTGATCTCTTTCTAGCTTGAGTAACAGGCATGCTTGCCGAATGGGGGCCACAGAAGCCAGTTTAATGGTTCAGAGAATGGCATGGGCTCCTTCCAGAAACCCCCCACTGAGACAGAAAGGCAACTGGCAAGACAAGCCAGACCCAGCAACAACACCCAAGCGACATTCCTGCCAGGGCTTAATTCAATGCCAAACTGAATGACATGACAAGATTCTGTCTCACAACAAAAACTAAGGCAGTGGGATGGGCAAATAGCCTAGTGACATAGTCCTTAGCTATGTGCATAGAAATGGTTTCCATTCTCAGTAATAAGAAAATCTAGGGAGTTTCCTAAACAGCTGGGCATTCCATGTCCTTGTATTACAAACACATCTATCTGCTGCTGAAATTCTCTGATACAGCAAATGTTTGAGATAGTATATAATGGATGTAAGCTCGTTATGTTGGTGCATGTCTCTTAACCCCACACTCAGAAGACTCTTGAGGAGTTTGAATTCATGCCCAGCCTTGGCTAAGAAGTAAAATCTGTCTCACAAAACAAGCAATTTTAGTTTATAAAGACTCAGACTGTATGAAACTTCTTTTGTCCCTGTGATGCCATAATTCTTGACAAACCAACAAACAAAAGAGAAAAGTTTGTCCTTATAAGATTCTGGGCGTTAAAACATATCTCTGTATGGTTGTGTTCACCGTGTCCCAGTAACAACGTCTGAGGTCCCAGTGGCAGGATGGGAACTTCAGAACTACTCACCTCTTCCCGCTCACCTGTCCTGAGAACACCTCCAAGCCAGCATCCCGAAGATGCCACTCATGGCTCAGGTCCCCAGATCAGGAGTTTGTTTCAGTTGCTTAGCAATATCAGTTTTTGTTGCTCTCTGGATCAATGGTATCATGCCAGGAGAAGCTCAGTTTGCTCTGAACAAGGACAGGTGGGTTGCACTTCCAGGTCACTGCCAAAATAGTTTTGCCATTGTGTGCCTGATCTTCCAGTTACTTTTCTCATGGCTGTGATAAAACACCTGGCAGATGAAATACAGCGGAAGAGAGGTTTATTTTGCCTCTGAGTGTAAGAGGGGGTATGGTCCATTATGGGAGGATGCTAGGGTATGGTCCATTATGGGAGGATGCTAGGTCAGCAATGGGAGCATGAGGAGGCTGATCACTCACATTCAGAGTGAGTCTTCCCTCCCTCATTAAACATCTCTGGAAACATGCACACAGACATACCCAGAAAGGAGTTTCCTGAAAGATTCAACATCTAGTTAGGATGCAATGGAGATCACATCACATTTGACACATGAAGGGCTACCAACAGCACTGCGCAGCAACAGTAGCTACCACTGCTAGCAAACCACGGAGGAAGGTTGGTGGCTGGTGTGGTGCAGCCACTGAGGGCTCCGGGAATTTGTTGTCCCTGTGGAGAAGTCATGATTGACCACTGAGATATAGGACAGCCACCACTACAGAGACAAGGGTACACGGGAACACGGTACCAGTTCCATTATGTGTTAAACTTAGCAACTAACAACCTGGATGTCAGGGGCTGACATGTTCTTGAGAGTGTTGAACCAGCTCTGTAGCGATGCGGGAGAAAAAGCAACGCAAAACAACTACAACCAAAGCTGGCTGCAGTTTCGAAAGAGAGCAGCATGAGGTCTCAGGTGGATGGTTTTGCGAGCACAAGGACCTAACTTCAGATCAGCACCAGCACAAAAAGTTGCACGAGCCGGTGTGGGCTGTAGTGGCTGTTCTGGGAGACGGAGACAGCAGGATTCTGGGGCTCTCTGCACAGAGAGTTTTAGCTGGACTGATGAACTCCAGGTTGTGGGAGAGGCCCTGTCTCGAAGGCTAAGGTGGAGAGTGGTGGAGGTAGACAGTCAATATTGACCTCTGATCTCCACATAAACGTGCACTCCTGTGCACCTGCACACAGCGTGTGCACACAAATCTCCCAAACTATTACTCAGTAAATCTCAAAGGAGGAAAATTCCTCCCTATGAGAAAAAAATCAATAACTAGAAATCTCATTTATTATCAATTTACATTTTCCCAGATGGCGTATCAACCCTCAGCGCTTTCCGAATAACTAATACCAATGTGGGAGGTCATGTGACTTTCCCATCACCTGTAGTTCACTTGATCTCTCCATCACCCTAGTCACATGGTCTGTGTCAGTCCCTGCTCCTGCTGCTCACATCAACTTTCTCGACAGGCTGTCACCACGTCTACGTGTTCCATTTGGTGTGAAACCACGCACTCAACCCTCCATACGTGCTAAGACCATACTGACTACTTCCAGAGAGACATTCTCTAGTCTTTCAAACACTTGAGGCATTTTTAGATTCTTTTAGCCAATTTGTTAAAAGAAATATTCACATTACTTTTTTGTATGCATTATCATCAGTAACTAACCTCGGCCATTCTCAGTTGATATCAAAACCACCTTTTCTAAGTCGGTAAATCTGAGCGAATTGGCTATTCAATAAAGTGAAATTCAATAAAGTGAAATCAATGCTTTCAGAGCATCGATCTTTGGTGCATCGAGCTACAGAATCAGTGTAAAGGAACCAAGACAGCTGAATACGAGGCTTATGCTACACAGAAAAAAATCCTACTGAATATAAACATGCATTAACAGTTATGAAGTGTTTGGCTAAAGAACACTCCAATGGAAAACACATCAGAACCCATCACCCGTAATGTCAATGATCAATACAGGACGCACCCTGGAAGGATGTAGATGCAGATGGTGGAGATGTGTCTATCATGACTGGTCCTATAGTGAGCTTGTAAACAGCCGAGACAGCCCCAGATGCTGCCAATAGATGCTTTTCTGACTGCTGGGTCTCACACCAGCTTTCTTTTTGGTGGCCTCTTATAGGAACTTCTTCCTGTGGTCTTGGAAAGGGGTTTCTGCTCATTATGAGACATAATGGCCATATTGTTGAGTTTTGGGTTTTTCCTAGTTGTTTTGTTTGTTTTGTTTTGTTGGGAGACAGTCTCATTTAGTCAGACTGGCCTTGGACTCATATGTACCAAAGACAACACTGAACCTTTGATCCCTCTGCCTTCACTTCCCAAATGCTAAATTAATAGGCATGAGCCATCGTTGTCAGGGTTCTGGAGGTTACACCTAGGCTGGGGTCTTGTGTATTCTAGATAAGCATTCCACCACTGAGATACATCCACGGCTACCATAATAATTATCACTTAGATAATATATTTACTCTCCAAAATAACACACACCTTTGTCTATATTAATGAGGCAGTGAACCAGTCATTGCCATGGTAAACTCTTCATCAAGAAGAATTTTATAGCAGTGTAAACGAGTATTCAAATACTTCACCTGAAATGTAGGCTTTCTATATTTCTGTATGGTTTCCATATGGAAATTTCAGTCAAGTCAGGAATCAGACTCGGACTGCCAGAGCCGTGGGCCAGGCTGGTTCTACAAGCACTGTGTTTTCAGGACTGGTCAGCTGCCACAGTGCTGCAGCCTCCCCTAAGGCACTGAGCGGCACCGAGCACAGATGTACTCGGCCAGGAGCAAAGCTGAGATGGGAGCATCTGAATGGCGTTTTGATTGATCAGAATTCAAACTGGCCGCATCCATGAAAATCAAAGTGTTAGTTCTGAGGAGAGAAAACAGCCAAAGTGCTACTGGCTACAAAGGCAAGCAATAGCATGGCTCACAGACAGGATTCCGTGTGCCGTATTCATCTAGTATGCATGGTATTTGTTCGAGATGCCAGACCAGCTTGCCCCAACGAGGCGCCATTCTAGTTTACTACTGGAAGCAATGCAGAGAACCATTAACCAGTCTTGAGTTCTGCTCAACCTGGTGGCCAGGGGAGATTACTCACTATCCTTGCTGAGTGGCAGGAACTCCCTCTGAGTTGAGCCTGACACAAAAGATCATAACCTATAACTATGATCTAAAGTGAAAGACAACTTCCTAGGCACTGAAAACCAAAATAGTTCTTAACTCCTCTCCCTTCCCCCAAACATAGGTTACATGCAATCTCTTGTCACAAAGAGATAATGTGCTACCAGAAACAGTACAATAAAACAAATCCCTCTCGTTTCTGTTGTAAAATTGAACTATATTGTGGCAATAGAAGACTCTGAGCTCTGACTTTTTATCTTTATTAAAGTCAAAAATCCAGACCATGTCTTATTTTTGCATAGATATTAACCGAGTTGTGGCTGTGCAAACCAAGGATCATCTGCCTGGGCAGTGTCCGCTGCTTAATTCCTCACTTTCCCCACTTAGTGATAAGAGCTTTTTGTCACCCTGAAGCCTATATGGCTTATAAATGTCTGATACAACTAAGCTCCTGTTCTAGCTGTGGGAATATATCCACATGAGAAGCAGGGATGGCGCTGGTACGACACATTGTCTAGAGCTATAAGAATCAGCAGCTGAACCCAAAGTGTTAGCAATTCTGTAAAATAAGGATTCTATCAAAATACCAAATGCTGTTCACATAGCCTTTCTGGTTCTGATATTGTCTGTATCTCAACACCGCAAAGTCAGTTCAGAATCTACTCTGTTTATTGCTAGAAATTCAGGGACCTTGGTAATAGAGAAACAACCACAGACGTTGTAAAGACAACATGGGAGGCAGAGGACGGCAGATGTAGCAGGGTAGATATAGCTCGATGCTAAAAGGAGAAACATGATTGGTAGGAGTGAGCTGATCTGATTGGCAGTTAGCTTTCTCGTTTCATGAGTAGGTGATACAAACTATTCTGTACGTGAAGAATAAACTGAAATTGGAGAGAAGGGCCAGCTTGGGCACTGTTTGAATAGGAGGACATTGTTCCTGTGGTAACTGCAGAAAAAGTGAGAAAGACAGACAGGAAGTATTGAAGGGGTTAAAGTAGCTAAGGGGGAAGGTTAAAAACAGGACACAAAACTAAGAGAAAGTCAGGATTGAGATCTCAGAGTTCCTGCAGAAATGATAGGACTTGATTAAATAGACTACAAACACACAGAGACTACAAACACACAGAGACTACAAACACACACAGACTACAAACACACACAGACTACAAACATACACAGACCACAAACACACAGACTACAAACTCACACAGACTACAAACTCACACAGACTACAAACACACACAGACTACAAACATACACAGACTACAAACACACAGACTACAAACACACACAGACTACAAACACAGACTACAAACACACACAGACTACAAACACAGACTACAAACATGCACAGACTACAAACACACACAGACTACAAACACACACAGACTACAAACATACACAGACTACAAACACACAGACTACAAACACAGACTACAAACTC
>NW_004949176.1:1496259-1499366 GCF_000317375.1 Microtus ochrogaster
TACACAGACTACAAACACACACAGACTACAAACATACACAGACTACAAACATGTACAGACTACAAACGCACAGAGGCTGAAAACACACAGACTACAAAAACACCAAGACTGAAAACACACAGACTACAACCACACAACACAAAAGAACACTTGGCATCACTTCACTTGTGAGCCATGTTGACAAACTGGTAGCGTGAACGGATGATGTGACCAGAGAGGATTTCCCCTGGGCTGGGTGTGGAGGTGACAGTGGGCAGGGAGGTCATGGGGCTTTGGAGGTGCTACCTATGTTATGTCCAGGTACAAAGGCTGTGACAGGACATGCCAAGCTTGTGGAACTACTTCATCTGTGAACTCACTGTCCATGGACTTCTCTGTGTGTGTGTCTTATACTTCTATAGAAAGTAAAATAAAGCTTCGGATAATGGTCACAGATTAGTTGCTCAAGAGTGTGAGCCAAGAGGACAGGATAAAAGTGATTCTCTGCTTGTTCCTCTCCTGTATATGTGCTGGAAGTTGGCTGCTACAGAGTCCACTCTGTCCCTTTAAAAAATAAATGTCAGTGCTCTAATATCTAAGACATCAAAATGGAACATTGGGATCATTGCAGATAAGGTTCTGGGCGATCCCAATCCTATCTGGCTGGTGTCCTTAGAAGACACCTGTGTGAAGGCATAGGCACTAGAAATCTATGTGAGGATGAAAGACATAGATTTGTCAGAGATTCCCAGCAAATAATCCAAGTCCTGGACAAACCACCAGATCTTTCTGATCACTTTAAAGAGGGAGCACAGCTCAAAAGACAACTTCAATTATATGTCTCATCTCCAGAATTATGGAAGAATAAACTTTTGTTGTCTTAAATCACAAGCCTGTGGTACTTTGTTGGGGCAGCCCAGCCACTATGAACGCTTTGGTGTCAGTGAGAGGCAGAAGGAGGCATTACAGCCAGACAGCATGCAGGAGTGGCGGATACACAGACGCTGCAGGTCCTTGGACAGCCTCTCGGGCTGGAGGGTAGAGGGTAAGCTCCCTTAGGCTCTTTCCTCAGGCTCTGCTCTGATAGCTGGTTCTTCCATCAAAGTCTCCTTAGCTATACAATCCCTGAGCCCCTCCTGATCTGAAGATGGAACCTGGCTCGTCTTAACCACATTCATTCACACGTTGCTATTCTCAGAACAAATTTGTGAGAATTGTTGTCAATGAAAGATTTCCAACAAAAGAAATAAGCTTTTTCTGGTTCCAGCATGTAGATTTTCCCTCTCAGTGGTAAAAAATGGGGTTTTGTATTATTATTATTAGTAGTAGTAGTAGTAGTAGTAGATCATTGTGTTTCAAAAATCAAAACTATTCCAACCCAGAAGTGAGACAGCCAAGCTTGAGATAGGCTACTATAATTTTAACAACAATATTGTGAGGCCAGGGAGCGTTTCATCTTCAACTCTTCAACACAAGTACTGTGATTATCCCATTTTCTAGACAAGGGATCTAAGTCTTCAAGAGCCTAAATTATCCAAAGTGACACATATAGAAACTGTTGACATTTAGGACTCACCCCCAAATCTGTCACACAGCAAAGTGACATTTTCCCCCATGTCAAATGAGGAAGGAAACTGCTCCCCTCAAAGGTCAACAATTTGGGTGAGGGGAAGAACTAATCTACCCTACAAACAGAGAGGGTTCTCTTCCAGGTTCTTAATTCAGAAATAACACCACTGTTCTGTAGATAAAGACACTGAGGCTTTTGTGGGGGTAAGCAGCTTCATTGAAGTCACATAGACATTCGGTAGCCCAAGCCAAATTCTCGCCATAGCAGTATCTCTGTAGAGTGTGTTACAATGACTCCAGCCTTCTGCACTGCACTGCCTGTAAATGCTCGTGTTTATCAGAATGGTACGAGACCAGATCTAGCTCCTGGGGTTGTGTAGGGACACCTGTTCCTCAGAGTAATCAAAGTTACCTCTTACACAACCATCTTGAAGAGCAGTTGGCACTGCGAAGAAATATTTAGTGGGATGAACCAATAGGCTTAATTAAGATCCGTTAAGATCCAAGACTAAATTGGATGTTCTGAGGAACAAAAAGCCCAATGAGGCAATTGCAGACACAGCCTTGATGGGGCTCAAACAAACTTGAACCTTATTTGATGGCCACAAGCATTTTCAGGTTGATATAAAGTTCGTTATTTGTAAACATTGTAAATTGGTAGGTACAGTATGGGTACGGCCTTAAAACAGACCAGGGATTTCCAGTAGCTGTCCAAGGTAGGAGCATAGGAAAGGCAACGGAGTGTCACAGTGCCAGTAATCACTATTTCTACTTTCAGCAGGGCCTCCCTGCCCCATCTAAAGTTTCAGTGACTCACCTCCCACAGAGCCTTTTGAAGAAGCTTAAGTGTACCTGTGTAGGGGGACTGTGGGTCCTAGCAAGGCAAAAATTCAAGTTGGTGGTTCTGAAACTCTAATGTGATTCAGGGATACCTCGGGAAACACAATGTTTCGGACCTCCCCAGAGCTTCTGAATGGTCAGGTCTTGGGGGGGGGGGGGACCTGAGAACTGGTTGCCCAGCATCTGTCCAGATAAGAACCTGGCTAAAAGCACAGTGTTGTCACTTTAAGAACCTCGGGTCTCCAAGAAAGCCCTCTGTCACGACAATCGAACTTTCTGTTGTTGTAGGTTCATACACGCGAGGGCAGAGTTTGGGGTTTAAAATTGAAAGAAAAAAAAATATCAGCGCCTCTATTCTTACCAAAAACAGAAACCAAGGAATGTAAAATTAAAGCAAAGAAATACCAATCATCTCGTCACAAGACAAGTACCTGGCCATGCTGTCCTAAGACTTGCAGATACAGATTGTCCTAAGAGAACATCACCGTTTTCCTCATTTAGCCACTGATGAAAGTGCAGACAGGAACTGCAGTAAATAATTCACCAAGGCCATGGGATTAAAGAAATGGTGAGAGAAAGAAATGAGAAAGGAAAAGAGGAGACACTTTCACTTTCATCAGATCTTCTATTTTCCTTATGTACAAAAAAAAATGTAGCTGGGACAAAGACAGACTCCTGGCCTGTGCTGGTTAGTTTTAGGTCAACCTGATACAAGCTAG
>NW_004949176.1:1499466-1502269 GCF_000317375.1 Microtus ochrogaster
GTAAGCGCACCTTGGGGTGCTACACACAGATGATTAGAAATGGGCTAGTCCAGGTGTGAGAGTTAGCCTAGAAGAGGGCTAAAGCTTAAGAGCCAAGCAGTGTCTAAATGAATACAGTGTCCGTGTAATTATCTCGGGTAAAGCTAACTGGGTGGCGGGACACAGCCCCGCCGCTCATATTACTACAAGCTAGAGTCATTTAGGAAGAGGGAGCCTCAAGTAAGCAAATGTCCCCACCAGATTAACCTGTAGGCAAGCCTCTGGTGTGTTTTCTTGGTTAATAATTGATGTAGGAAGGCCCAGCTCCTTGTGGGTAGGGCCACCCCTGGGATGGTGGTCTTAGGTGTTATAAGAAGGCAGGCTGAGCAAGCCACAAAGATCAAGACAGTAGTAAGGAGCACCCCTCGATGGCTTCTGCTTCAGTTCCTGCCTCCAGATTCCTGTCATGATTGAATTCCTGTCCTGATGTATAGGATAAAATAAACCCTTTCCTCTCTGGTCATGGTGGAAACCCTGAGTAGCACAGAAAAGGAAACCGAGGCTTGGAGATTAAACAAACAAACTCTCTGCCCCTCTGCTGCAATGAACAACTTAGAAGATGCCCAGTTGTCTCCCCCTATCCAGCATCCTTCAGGACAGTTCTAAAGAAAAAAAGACCTTCTGATTAAAATGGAAAGAGCATGAAGCTGGGGTCTGGGCTCTGCAGCTCCTCTTTGGGCTCACCACACAATGTGATGGGAGAATTCTTCCCCACAGGGCTGCCCCAGGGATCCATGGTGAAGAGGATATAATGTCACATTTTATAAACTGAAGAACATTGAGAGGTAGTGGCTATACACAGCGGTGGATTTGATGCGACCAAGGAGCTTGTTGACATTTCATTACCAGGGTCATTGGTAGATGGGATGGAACAATCACACTCGAAGCTTTTGTGTTGGTCACTATTTCATAAGTTCTTGGACTTAGCTGACTGTGTCCTGAACTTGGGGAAATTCTAGATCGGTGATATTTAGCTTTCATATGCTTCTGGCTCTTGATTGGTGGACTATTTGGCTATATCTTGGTCCTTCTAACTTAGCAGGATTTCAGCTTTGGCTGCACAGTCTATACTGAAGACCATGTTGACCTGAGCATCAGCCATGATAGACTTGAAACAATATGGAGACCTTCGTAGCAAGTCCCAAAACAACCAAGGTCAAGTTACAATGGCATAAGGACTGCTCTGCTTGGATTAGCACCCATGATCTGCAGCAATGACAACAGGGTCACTTGTCCACAGTCTCTGCTTAGGGGAATGTGCTCATTCTAGAGTTGGAATGTGTGGATACTATTTATAGGAAGCATGGTACGCACGTCCATGACCTTTCTGCAGCATAAAAAAAGCAAACCACAGTGAAGCCTGAGGAGGGATTTATGGCTGGTGTAGATAAACCAAAAGCCCCAATGCTGCAGTAGCAGCTTGGTAACTGGGGTCATACCACCATCTGTCATGCGTGCAGGGAGGTGGAGCAAGGAAGATGCAGTGTAGAGTTGGAGGAAGGAGGAACTGGTAAGAAATGTTTGATTTGGGAGAGAAATGTTACTTCTGTTATTCTATTATTTCATAATTCAAAAGAAAGCTGCATCTATGAATCTAAGCAGCACAGCCACCTGTGCTGCGTGGTGCTTTGTGTGCGTGAAAGCCACATGGCCCAGGCTGGGTTAGGGCTTCTACTTATGCCCCATCCCCGATGCATTGGGTAGTGTGTGCACTCTACACCCTTGACTGTGGGTGTGATGTGACTGTTTGAGTTTCTGCTCTGACACAGAATCTATGGTCCAGAGAGGGCCAAGGCTCTACCTTTCACTGGCAGCCAAATTTGGGAACATTTAAGCCATTCCCAGGTAGTGCTGGTTTTGAAAGCATAAAGGGGTCATAGAAAACAGCTGAGATTTTGCAGTGAGAGAGGGCATCGGTGAAGGTACAGCTCCAGTTGCAATAGACAACCCAGGATTGAAGGGGTCATGGAGAGAAGTTGAAGCTACCTTGGCAACATGTGACAAGGTTAGAATCCCTAAGGAGAGCCCAGTTGCAATGGAGACCCCAGTAGTTTGGAGATGCCAGTACCTTTGATGACCACAAGGACAATAGCAGCTGTAGGAGGGAAGAGCCTGAGCCTAGGAGACAAGTTGTGTGTTCTTCAGGTGGCAGAGCTGGAGAAAGGAAGCTGCCAGCTCTTTGGAGCCTCAAAAGATTATGAATGGGTCTGACATAAAGCACTGAAATTTTTTACACTGTTGACTATTGTTATATTTGATATTATTGTAACTCTGCCCTGATGCTTCCGTCTTGGAGTGAGAAAGTATATAACTCAGTTTTTTATTCTACAGGAAGAATAGGAATCCATGAGACTTTGGAATTTTGGAGAGACTTTAGATATTTTAGAGGGATTTGATCTGTAAAGGAGACATTTGATGTTTTAAAGGGACTGAATGCGCTTGAGTTTTAAAGACTGTAAAATCTTTAAACGTTGGAATGTGTTTTAGATCAAGATATATTAATACTTGGAGATAAACAGGAGTGGAAGATTATGGTTTAATGATAACATGTTTGTGTGCCAAGGTGAACGGGGATGAATTATCCTAGTTCGTGTTTATGGCAACTTGACACAAGTTATAGTCCTTTGGGAAAGGGGACTCTCATCTGAGAAAATGCCTCTATGAGTCTGGCCTATAGACAAGTCTCCTGGACATTTTCTCTTCCTTCCTTCCTTCCTTCCTTCCTTCCTTCCTTCCTTCCTTCCTTCCTTCCTTCCTTCCTCCT
>NW_004949176.1:1502480-1516905 GCF_000317375.1 Microtus ochrogaster
AGCTCCTGCTTCCAGATTCCTGCCTTGAATTCCTGCCCTGACTTCCTTCAGCAATAGAGTGTGATCTGAGAGGTGGTAAACCCTTTCCTCTCCAAGTTGATGTTGGTCGTAGTGTTTCATCACAGCAAGAGAAACCGAACTAAGACAGTTGGGATGGAAATACAGTGGTCTGTATGTCCCAGGGCACATCTAATATAACGGCATTCAGCTAAAATGCCCAGTGGGGAGAACCTGAGTTAACAAACATGACTTTAAATCTCTGCTTCTCCATTTATTTACTAAGTAATCTTGGGCAGTTATTTAACCTTGCTTGGTCTCAGTTGTCCTTATATTTAAAGCACTTTACCAGAGAGCCTGGTACACGGCAAGTACTTGACAAACAAGAGGTGTTATTACTAACATAACTCACTGAGAAGGGCCGTACTGTCCTTACTGGGTTCATAAAATAATAAGATGTGTTGGTAAAGGCCTAGTAAAATCTGAACAGAAATCTGTAGTGTTTTACTTAGGGATGCTATGGGTACACTCATCAAAGTTGTCCCTGGTCTACCAAACATTGTCTCAGCATGATTTTCTGTTTCCTGCCTAAGTCTTCGTGCCTCAGGTTGACCTAAGTCTCTGTGTTTTTGGATTCTGTGCCTCTCCCTGTTGTCCCTGTCGCTAACTCTCTGAGCACTGACTTTTCTGACAGCTTCTCTAGCTCTCCGTGCTCCATGCCATTACTGCAGTGACCCACCATAGAGAGTCGGGCGCTTTGGAGACCAGCAGCCACAGAAACTAGAAAGGGGAGGGGGTGAGCACAGAAAGCCCTTAGAAAGAGAGATGTGTTTCTCAAGGGACAGTACACAGTTGCCACAGGGCGGTCTAGTGTTTGGTCCAGAAAAGAGAGCAAGGCAAGAAAAGTGAAAACACACAGATGCATTGCACGGGTGGCTGATAGGGCTCGCTGTACTGAAAGGGGGCTTGAGAACCAACCAGACTTGGCAATGGGCAAGCAGATGGCAGCTCAGGAAAATCAAGCAAATCCCCAACAGACATGGGACCATAGATGAAACTAATAAAACTCCAGCTTCTGATCACTGTGCATCAACTCCTAATTGAAAGACCTAGGGGAGAGCAGTGGGCCCTGGGAAGATGAAGTTGACCATGCTCTTCTGGGGCTTGAAGAGGACATCATGAAGGCAGGTCCCTGCTACTGTTGGCATTTCCCCTTTCTTTCTTTTTTCTCTTTTTCTTTCTTCCATCCCTTTCCTCTCAGCAGAATCCTTTTTTTTTTTTTAGATATAAATTTTCTGTAGACATTTTTTAAAGATGGGAAATAACAGCTACTGTGTTAAAAGGGGTAGGAGTTGGGTCCCACGTTCTGGTACACGTTTGGTAGCTGTGGCAGACCTAACCACACCATATACAAGGCTTTGAGAAACACAGTTTGAAAACTTCCGCTGAAACTCCTTAGGGGTGACTATTTTGAATCAACTCTAACCACACATCGAAAGGTAATTGTCACAATAGAATTTTCAGAGGTGGGGATGTGTGAGGTAGAATATTTGTGTCCTGTTCTGTCCTCCATTCTTGTCAACCAGAAGTTAAAGTATGGACTAGTGCCCAAAATACAAGAAAACCAGGCAGTCCCGGAAATGTTTCCTGTCTTCTCGGAGACCCATCCTATGTTGTGGTATCACTTCAAGTGTTCTTGAAAGGCTGAAAAATTTTCTCTTCATCATTAATACATTGTACCAGGGACTTGGAAGGGGCAAGACTGAATACGCTGTGATTGTTAAAGCCACTGTTAGAATCAACAGAGACTGATCTCCATACAAATGGCTTCAATGGAGAAGAAACTGCAGATTGGGGGGGCATAAGCTCAACAATTACAGAAGTATTTTTTTTCTGGCTCAAAATGAAAATGCATTGACTGGACAGAAAAGCCAGTTGTCTGCACAGAGGTCTTCTGAACGAGCAGGGTTGTTCATCAGTGCTGGCGTGTGAAGCTGGATCCTTGCAGGAGCAACATTTTCAGTAAATATTTATTCACACGGTTTCCAGCCTCTTTGAAGAGGATTATAGAAAGAGCTTAGATTCTGGGCTTACTCTGAGATCTGATGGTTCTTATCTTTACATTAAAGCAGTTTATCCAAACCCATTTGCTCAATTACGAGTTAAGTAACAAGTAAGTAACAGTTAGCTAGAGGCTCTCTGAAAGAGAAACCTCGGCAGGGCGATCTTCCATCATGAGAGGAGGGGAAAGGAGGATGGGTATCACTGTCTACCATACGGGGTCAGAAAGAATAAAATCAGCACTGCAATGGCATATATAGTATTGCCGTTGTCTAAAAAGTAGATGCAAAAAGAACTGGACCTTCAGGCTCCGCGGGAATCCACATGTTCACGGGAGATAATCTAGCATGGGGAATTTTCAAAACCATCTCACACTCTGATTCTTCCTTTCAAATTTGGGATTTTGTTCATCGTGCATTTCTGAGAGATGTGGAGGAAATGATAACATGAATTAGTCCTTGTGGAAATAAAGCAAATTGAATGTGTTTCTGAGCAACTCATTTATATACAGGAATTAGATTTATCCTCCAAAAATTCCTTGATGTACCTTTGAACCAGAACTGTGGGGGCCAACTTCTTATATTTAGTCCACATTAAAGTCATATGAGGATATTTTTAGGATATTTAGAAGCTTGACTTCTGACTTTCCATTCTTGGTGTGGCGCCTACGCAGGTTGGCGATAATTGCTTCGGGGACTTAATAATAATAATCTTTTCCTGCGGGGAATTTATAATCTAGTTAGACAAGTAAATACACACACATCAAAAATCAGATCGCAAAGCAGAGCAGTGCCCATTTAAAGTATAATAGGATATGGAGCAGGTACCTCCAGACATGGAAGGCGAGAAAGGCCATTATCAGACCTAGTTATCACTGGAAAGCCTGTGGATGAAAGATTTCAGCCAGATCTTCAAACACTGGTAGGGTTTTGATGACCAAAAATGCAGGAAAGAGAGTATCCATTTGGAGGTACTTCCCGACACAGCGTGAAGAGTGAATTGGGAGTTGCCATAACAACCTCCAGGGCTCAGAGGATTAAAACGGGCAGGCTCTATCACTCATTCTATTCCCAGGGTGACTTGGTGGCTGTGACAATAATGGGACAATGAAGGAGTCATCTCTATTGGGTTGTTCAGGGCCCGCTCACGCCCTTGGCTGGTGTGATCGGTATCTGCAGGTGGCTTCCCAGGTTATCACAGAAGGGAGCGAGTGGATCTGACATGGGACCTTCCCAGCAGCCCAGCCTCACAGAGGTGTGAGTCGCTTCTGTCCACTGTCCAGAAGAGTCTGGCAGCCCCAGCCTGACTGCAGGGAAACTGGACAATGATGCTCATCTGAGAGCAAATGGGCTCAGCTGGACTCAGCGTTGTTTCTGCTGCTGCGGTCACATGAGGGGCATTATGGAAAGGGTACCACAGTGGCACTTATGGCTGTAGCTGGTCACTCCACGAGGACTCAAACTCCCCTAACATAACCTTCGATTTTACCCTGTATACTCCTTTTGCTGGAAGCGATATTGGTGCTACCTTTAAGGACAGCTGGACCCAAAGGTTTAGACTGGCTTTCATAGGCACTGAATTGGAAGACATCGTTGCTTTCTTTGTGGATAAGTGACGTGCTGAAATGGAAGCAGTCAGTAAGGTGAAGCTTGGAAAGAGAGGAGAGACCTGGAAAGGCATACTTTTATGATATTTTATGTATACCCCCATGACTGCTTATTATTATTAGACTATGAAATTCTTGATTATTGTCCTAGAGAGGAGGGAGGCAAGTACTGCCTAAGAGAAAATGTGCTATCGTGATATTAAGTGTCTGAGAATTTGAGTGACTTCCAGGGTGAAGTGCAGAACATTCCTAACTGCACATTTAAGTGGTAGAGAAAGGAAGACTTTTCCTAACAGCAACAACAAAGTTGTTTGGCATCAAAAAACTAAGTCACTGCGCACATTAGGACGCTCCTTTCTTGTACGCGTTGGATGCATGGATCTGAGGTTGACTGTCAAGGTGCACATAGCCTTTGGACAGTACCACCGGCCTCAGCTTGCAATGATGCCCAACTGCATCCACACCAGGGGACTCATGGGTAGAGATCACTTCTCAAAATGAACCATTTATTGCAGAGAAGAAGCAAAAACTTTAACTTTAACAGGATAAGCAATATGGCTGCAATATTTTTTAAAACCACATTCCCAACCACAGTGTTTAGTTATGAAGAAACTTATCTGTTGTAGAAACTTAGGAGACTGGCTTAACCCAATGTCCCCAGAAAAACGATGCCTGAGTCAGCGTTTACGTTGAAATCATTCATTCTGAGCATCAGCGGCAGCAATATCAGTGGGGAACCCTACTTACAAGTGAAACACGATGTGGAAGAAACCGTGGTGTTTGATCAGTTGGTCACCATCGTGGGTAGCTAGAGTTAGTGCCAGGGCCACTGTCTGCAGGTCATACAGATTGAGCCTCAGATAAAATAGAAGAGAGGCACGTTTTGGTTCTCCGTTTCTGTGAATATATACAGGCTTCAAACCAAGGGCCTGTTTCAAAAATGAAAGAAGGAAAATAACGAGAGTTGGAACAAAGAGAAAGATGGCATACTATTGACCTCCTATCTGCAGGTCCTTCTAAATGCAGCATTCACCCAGACTCTGGGGTGGGGGTGGGGGAGAGGTGGTTTTCATAGATCTTAATCAGATGTCCCTCTAAAGAGAAAAGCAAAATAGGAGGGGGGAGGGAGCTACCAATTCTTTTTTACAAAAATAAATCTCACTGATGATGAAAGCCAACCAGCTCAATTTGGGTCTGAGGATCCCAGCCTCCTTTCTGAGTCTGGTGTTCACTGTGGTTTCCCCGGGGGTGAGTCTTGGCTAGAATATTTCATTCCATCTTTCTAGGCAACTCTGTAATATTTATTTGCTTCTACAGAGAAAAGAATCGGTTTCAGTAGTCAAATCCCTCACTGACCTCCTCCGTGCCGCGCCGCCCACTATAAATACAGCGCTTTGGCTTGCGCCCATGGTCAGGCAAATGTTTTGGCCAGATATTGGCCCCTGGGTGCTGGATTTTTTCCTTTGGAAACTTTCTCAGACAGAAGCGCTTCACTTTCCGTTCCCCCTTTCTCTTGTGCTTTCACTGTTACGTGGTTCTGTGGTTCTACCGTGCACCATGGTAGGCAGCGATGCCTGGGATTGATGGAGTCTCAGCGCTAGGGCGGCTTCCAAGACAGAGAAGCGTGACCCGGACAGGGATGTCTGCGTGGAGTTTGCCTGCTAATCACTGCACTCTGCCCGGTTTCCTAAGCACAAGGGTTCATTTAGCTGGTGACACCTCTTTGAAATGATTACAGCTTCAGTTGTCCGGATGAAAGGATTTCCGTGCCGAGAACATGAGACAGAAAATTGCATCAGGTTGTTTTTGCTAATGCAGTCATTTTCAGAGCCCTGGGAACATGGGGAGCTTTGAAGTTGGTATAGATACATCAGTCTTCTGATGTTTATTGAGGAGACACGTGTACTAAGGGTGCTAAGGATACAGATTTGAGCAAGTCCCTACCCTGAGGAGTTTACGGTCTGGTGGGAATGATTGAGAAATAAATAATCATACTGCCTGTAGGAAATGCTCTAAGAGGAGCTTGGGCAATGTCGTTGAGGTTGGGGGAGGGGGCTCTAACTTCACTCTGTCACATAGGAGCAGGTGGGAAGTAGGTTTCTATAAGGATGTCTTAAGAGATAGGCAAAAGTTTATCAGAGAAACAAGGAGGTGACTCATGGGTGCCGTGGTAGGACAGTGGCTGTTGTCTCACTTTGGATTTTATTGCTGTGAAGAGACACCACGACCAAGGCAACACATACTGAAAGCTCTTAGTTGCGGTGGCTTGCTTACATTTTCAGAGGTTCAGCCACTATAATCATGACAGGGAGCACAGCTGTGTGTTGGCAGACATGGTGTTAGAGTTGAGAGTGTTACATCTTACAGGCATCAACAAGTCGGCTGACAGTCACATTGAGGGAAGCTTGAGCAAAAGAGACCCCAAAGTCTACCCCTACAGTGACACACTTCCTCCAACAAGGTCACCTTCTAATAGTGCCACTCCCTTTGAGGGCCACATTCTGCTCCTTGGCCCCCATATCATAAAGTCTCTTCTGAGACACCTGGCAATCTCTTAACTGTAATCCCCCTGTAAAAGTCAAAATCAGAAAACAGATCACATACCTCCAGCATATAACAGCACAGGATTGCATTACCTTCCAAAACATAGGGAAGGGAGTATAGCGAGGAAATACTGGACCAGTGCAATACCCAAGACCAGCTGGGCAAACTCCAAACTCTGCACCTCTATGTCTGATGCCAAAATGCTCTTCAGATCCCCAATTCCATTGGCTCTGTTGACTGCAGCACACTTCTTTCTCTGGGGCTGGTTCCATTCCCTGATAGTAGCTTTCCTTGACAGCTATCCTACAACTCTGGCATCACTAACAGCTTGGGTTCTCCAAGGCAATCCAGCCTTCAACTTCACAGCTTCACACAATGGCCTCTCTACTAGGTCTCCATTCAGGGACACCCCTGACACATGCCTGGCCTCGGTGACTGTTGTTAGGTGCAGAAGCAACTTCTATAACCCATTTCTTCTACCTTAACTCTAAAGCCAGAACTACGTGGCTGAAACTGCCAAGTTCTGCTGCTTACTGGGGCTGGAACAGGGCCTCCTTGTTTAGTGACTTCATCAGCTTTCTGTTCTCCTTTACTGCTTGGTCTTTAGACTGAGCTGGCCTCAAACTCAGCCACTGCCTTCCCAGTGCTGGGGTTAAAGGCAAGTATCACTACATGAGGGCTCTAAACTTTTCTTTAATTCATTGCCACAAACTGGAAATTTAGCTTGGTGGGATCTTGCTCTGAGGTAACCACTCCCTTTATTCCATTTCTCAATCTGGGTATCAAGAATTTAGACCCATTCTGCTTTCTGTTGCTCCTTTTCTCTTCAAAATGTACTTTTTGTAACTTACCATGCTCAACTTGCTACTTTTCATTATAAATCTTCATTAGAGTTATCACTAATATCTACACGACAGAGTCTATACAAGGCTATTTTGAGATTTCCACTGTCAATGGAGCTAATCCAAAACTCTTCACTTTAGCCTCAGGCAGACTTTTTTTTTAAAAAAAAAACTTTTATTTATTTATTTAACCTTATTATGTTCGTTTGTGTGAAGGTGTCAGATCTCATGGAACTGCATTTTCAGACAGTTGTAAGCTGCCATGTGGGTGCTGGGAATCGAACCCCGGTCCTCTGGAAGAGCAGTTAGTGCTCTTAACCGCTGAGCCATCTCTCCAGCCCCTCAGGCAGACTCTTTGGACGAGGACAAAAGGCAGTCACTTTCTTCACCAAAATATCAAAAGAATGATCTCCAGGCAACATGCTAAAAAACATCCTCTGAAACATCTTGAGTGAGTTCCAGGCAGTTCAAACAACTCTGAGCATCTGTCTTCCAAGCTCCCACTTGCGTGACCCATTAAGTAGTGCCTAAAGCATCCCCCTACTTTCATAAACCGAAGTACCAAAGTCCAAATTCCTCCAAACAAGCACATGGTCCAGCCTCTCCCAGCAATGCCTCGGTCCCTGGTAACAGCTTCTGTGTATGTGGGAATGGCACAGAAGTAGGCTCCAGTGCCAGTGAAGGAATGGATGTGCGGACTAGGCAGAGCAAGCAGGTGAAGAACGAACCCTTCCTTTTTCCCTTGTCCTTCCTTATATAGACTTCTAGTAAAAGGTGTGGCCCAGATTAAAGGTGTGTCATCCAGCCTCCAGGTCTGGATTAATGACCTGTGTCATCAAGGTCGGGATCAAAGGAATACTGTCGTCTTCTTGCCTAGAGATCCAGATCACAAGCGTGCTTGTCATTTTTAGTTGATAGTTCATTCCAGATAGAGTCAAATTGACATCCAAGAATAGCCATCACAGTGACTTACTTGAAGAGTTGCATGAGAGTCAAGTTAAACCGTAAGGTACGAGTAAGGACTTGTGAAGAAGTTAAAACTAGTCGTGAAGGGTTCTCGGGGGCTTAAACATTGGACCTTGTGCAGAGTGGGAAGATGGTCTAAGACTTGAAACTGACCATTGACACAATTATGTTTGCATCTTAGAAAGTAAACCTTAGCATTCAGGAGGCAGAAACAAAAGGATCTCTGCTATTTCGAGATCAGTCTGGTCTATAGAGCTAGTGCCAGGACAGGTTCCAAAGCTACCCGGAGAAAACCCTGTCTCGAAAAAAAGGGAGGGGGGCTGGAGAGATGGCTCAGAGGTTAAGAGCATTGCCTGCTCTTCCAAAGGTCCTGAGTTCAATTCCCAGCAACCACATAGTGGCTCATAACCATCTGTAATGGGGTCTGGTGTCCTCTTCTGGTCTACAGGCATAGACACAGACAGAATATTGTATACATAATAAATAAATAAATGTTTTGAAAAAATGTTTATGAAGGCTGATGAAATACCCAGTCAAAAGGTAGCAAGGGCCTGATGCAGATAGCGAGGATGGACTGGAGACAAGGATCTGCTTCAGCGCACTGGGGCTTAAAGGGGAAGGGTTCTGTAGAGTAGGGGCCGGGGTGTGAGGAAGAGGGCAGAGTCTGGACTAACCATGTTTTGCCCTTTCTTTCCTCAGTGCCACTCATTCTTCTTGTCACACGTGCTGCCTGTTCCTGCCAGCAAATCTCCCAACATGAAAAGGTAAGTAAGAGGATTTACAAAGTGATATTTGGGGCTAAAGAGATGGCTCAGTGATTAAGAACACTGGCTGCTTTTCCAGAGGATCCGGGTTCAATTCCCAGCACCCGCATGGCAACTACAGCTGTCTCTAGCTCCTGTTTCAGGGGATCTGATGCTATCGTGCAGACATAACCATAAACATCAGTGCACATAAAATAAAAAGTGAATTAAAAAATGGTATTCAGAGCTGGGGGTGTGGCTTTCTAGTAGAGTGCTTACTCCAGCTTGCACAGAGCCCTGAGTTTGATCCCAGTAATTTGTGAATCTGGGCATGATGGCACAAGCCTATAACCTTAGGACTCAGGAACTGGAGGCAGGAGTATCAGAAGGCCCAGGTCTTTCTGGCTATAGTGAGTTGGAAGCTAGTGGAGATGGCTAGATTAGTTGGGAACATAGGTGCTCAGAGACTTGAGCACCCATGGCATTGGTAACTGTGAAGATACTGGTACCAATCTCCCACAAGTACTGAAGGGTAGCTCTACAAACTCATGGATAATAAATGATCTTTTCTGTCCCATGGGTCCCTGTTCAGCATTTAACTTCAGTCTCGACAAGTTATTTGGTATCGCCATCTCAACAGGGAGTGTGGTGAGCCAATGGAATTGCCTTGAGAGATGGTAAGAGAGAGAGTACGCACACTCTGGGTCCAGGGCAGGACACGCTGTAGCAAATCTTTTAATGTGTGGCAGTAATTATTGCTGCCAATAGTACAGGCGTCTAGTCTGGGGATGCATCTCAGTTGGTTGAGTACTGACCTAGCATGCTGAAAGATCTAAACTCCGTCCATAGAATTGCATAAACCAAATGTGGTGGCCTATAACTATAATATCAGCACCAGTAAAGAGGATGCAGGAGGATCAGAAGTTCTAGTCCATCCTTGGATACATAACAATTTGAGAAAAATCTGGGCTATCTGGGGTCCTGTCTTAAACACAGAAACAAACTAACAAAAACAACAAACAAACAAACCCACAATTACTGAGGCAAGTCTCATACCAAAATTTCAGAGCCAATCTTGGGCTACACGCCTGAATCAAGTTCTTATTCTACAGAATTTGGGCCTGTGATATCTTATCGCCATGGCTCTCAGTCACATTTCCTTGAATGTGGAACTCAAGCTACTTTCTTTAATTTACACAAAGAATTCTGCAATGGCATTTCATGTGTAGCAAAACAATATGAACGGCTAGAAGGTAGCACCCCATATTTCTGGGGCAGAAAATTTAAATGCACCAATCCCTCCTCATCTATAGTTTTAATTTCTATAGTTTCAGTCATCTGGTTAATCATGCTTCAAAAATAGTAAGTGGAAAAAGTTCCACAAATAACTAATTCGTAAGTGTTAAATGGCACACGCTGTGTGACCAGAGGTTGTCATCCGCTCCCTCCACCTGACACTGAGTCAGCTCCTTGCTCAACAGATCCACACTTAATACATTGCCTTCCCAGCAGTTATCAATGGCTCCTCAGCTCATCGTCTCCACAGACGTGGTAGCTCAGGGCTTTTATTCGGGGTTTGCTCCTTTCTATGATTTCATGCATCTGCAGGGGGTCCTGGGGCCTGTCCTTCTTAGATGATAGAAGATTACTCTGTTTGCTGAGTTGCTCCGGAAGAGCCTTGGCTACATCATCAGTTCTAGCTTCTGACTGGTACTGATCTTTTACTCTGCCTCCGTTTGCTTCCACAAAACCTAACAGCAGTTCTTCCCACTGTAGACAGCACAGGCCATAATCCCTCTGCCCAATCGTTATCTCTCAGTGGAGTATCAAGCCCCTCTTGAAAAGAAAATTGAGATGAGATTTTACTGGGCACCTCAACTAGGCTTGAACTTGCTATATAGCTTGGGGTCTTCCTTCTTCAGCCTCCTGGGTGTTGTTCTAGGTGCACACCACCATACACAGCTCCTGTGAATGGCCAAAGACTAAGGCTTCTACACCAGATCCCTCTCCATCCTTTCCTCAAAGAAGCAGTGTTGTGATTTACTTCTCTGCTGAATTGAAATTACGATGCTTCTTCCTTACAAGGGAAAAATATCCATGGTCAATTTTAGTTTCATATAGTTGGGTTTTTTTTTCCTCTGAGTAATATATTGCTGTACATTGTGATGATGGATGCTGACTCATTAATAGGATGTAAAAAGGTGATATTGAATGGCTTGGAGGAGAGGAGTGGGGTTTTTTTTCTTTTTTTTTTTTTTTTTTTTTTGATGTGTCATCATTTGGTCAAGACTCCCATGCAGGCCTCTGTGCACTGCCTGTAACACTGTACGGTTCATCAGGTGATGACTTAAAAAGGAATTTGGTCTGCATGAGATACAAGGAAACTCCTAGCAGAGTCATGCCATAGTTTTGACTCAGATAAACCGCCTCTTAAATAGCTAATTTTTCTTCAGCCTTTGGAATAACATGGTGTCTCACAATTACAGGGTATCTATAAATTACCTCGATGTTTTCAAGGTACCGCTATTTGAAAGAAAGAATGTTTTGTTATTTTGGGACAAGAAACTAATGTCTTTGTCTTTGCGCCAGTGGAGATGAGATACTCTCTAATTCACGCAGGGTTCTTTAAAGGGCAAATCCCTAAGTACACGTTATAACAAAGCTCTGTGGAAATTCGAAGTTGGCCTCCCACTTTACGGGAAGTCCTTTTGGGAATTTTGCCCATAATTCAGCAAGTTCAGTGTTTGAGACTGGAAGGTTTGGATATACTTTACTGTTTAAGTAAAGAAAGGATGGGACCCACACTGTGTTCTAGTGTGTGATGTCAGCTCGCTAACTGAGTTGCCTTTCCAAAATGATCAAAGGCTGGCGTGAACCCAGTCACATGGCTGAGGCTACCAAGGTTCCTTAATTGCAGCTTTGATGGACTGTAATGGATGCTTTCCCTCCGGGGTCTTGCTTTGTCATTGCACGTCTGCCATCTTTTTGATTGGGAAATACGCACACCGTCTCTAGTTCAATTTCATACCCTTTCAAATTTAAACTTGACGTTTAGACACATGTCACTTAGCAAATGCCCTTCCATTTAGAAGTGGAACTCATTTTCGGGAATGATTAGATAAAAGACTAAAGTCTTAAGCCAGTTCTCAAAACTCAACTGTTGTATTATTTTTTTAAAAAAAGTCAAAATAAATTCACATTGGATTCAAAATTCTCTGACTTCTGAAAAGCATGTGCCTTTCCCTATGCCAGGTAACTAAGAGCAAACGTCAGCTCTAATTCATGCAATGATTGCAATGATGTTGTCATTTCTTATTTGTGTCTTCCCAGAAGAGTTCCATTCTTCCTAAGACAAAACCCATATTCTCCTTGAGAAATGTCCCTTCTCTAGTCTCAGCCCAGGGACCTGGGGCAGGGGAACACATCTTGATGCTAGGCTGCTCACTGGAGGAGACCAGCCCCAGAATCAAAGATCTGCACTTCTCAGGAATGGAGGGAAGAGGAAAAGGTTTAATTATATGGAGCCTGTATCTAGCTGGCCCAGACCCCAGTTCACCTTGGAGTGTCCAATAAGTAAGCATCATTCAGAATGAGTTGTTTGTAATATACAAGTCCTGACCATAACAAATATTTATTTGGTGATTTCTGTTTGCCTTATTTCTATTTTGCTACTAAAATCTTGAAACTGGATGTAACTCACAGTGTCCTTTCAAAGGTAACTCCCTAAAGCACATTCAAGATCTCCTGCTTGAGGTGGCTCTTACATGTTACCATCAGGGCCCTCCCTTCTGAGACAACATTTCTGCTACTGAGAACTATTTTAAGGAATCCTGTTTGCATCTTACTTACTGTGTCTGTTACTTGGCTTCTTGTTGTAAGGAGGCTGCTTGTTTGTTTCCGGCTGCCCAGAGCCTAAATAATCACACAGAAACTGTATTAATTACAACACTGCTTGGCCTATTAGCTTATGCATATTTCTAGCTCACTCTTATCTCTTAAATTAACCCATTTCTATTATTTTATACTTTACCACAAGGCTCATGGCCTACCAGCAAGGTTCTAGATTGTTACTGCACGTATTCTACCACTCTGCTTTTTTTAAAATGCTCTTTTGTTTACATGAGAAAATATTCTTACATAAAAATTTCTTTGACTGCTAGGATATATTAATTAGCATGCTTTGAGTTGTACATGAAAAAAAAAGCTAACCTAATCTAAACAATAAGAAAAACATATTTCAAGAATCCTAAAAGGCCTTCATGGCTAATTAATCCAAGAACTAATTGATGGATTTTCCTTTTCTGCCCTGTGTCTTAGGAAAACATCTTTGATTTATATAGCCGGAGCAATCTAGTCCTGTTGGCCACGTGTTCAGAAGTAAACAAGAAGGTAGTACTCTATTGACTTCAGCCATCTTCACTGTCTTGTAAAGCAGTCAGCTTCTCCTAAAAGCATGGTAGGGATGAAGAAATATCAAAGATGCCAGTGAGGGAGGTGGGCAAGAATCTTGACCAGAATTAGGTTCATTGTCCTCTTGTGAAACTGCACAGAGCCCAGCTCCTTGCTATGCAGTCATGAAAATCATTGGTTGTTAACAATATGTTACTAGCATGTCAATCAACTCCAGCTGGGCACTGGAGTGCCATCTTCATCTTCCCCTTTCTATCTGTCTATCTTTGGGGAAATGTGAGATGAGATTTGGCTTTGTGGGCATGAAAGCAAGAGAAGGTGGGGAAGAAGCTGCCCACGAGGGTGTGAGCAGTGGAAGAACGCAGGCGATGGAACAGATAGCGGGGATGGGGAAAGGAAAGCAAGAGAGAGACATCTAGTGGGAGGAGGTAAAGCAAGCCAGCATTTGTATCTGGCAATCTTGTCACCAGGAGAGACTGCCTTCCATAAGATCTGACCCATCAACTGTAGTTGACTTCACAACTACTGAACAAACCCTTTGTCTTAGAGTTTCTATTGCTGGGAAGAGACACCACAACCATGGCGACTCTTATAAAGGAAAACATTAAATTGGGGCTGGCTTACTGTTTCAGAGGTTTAGTTCATAATTATCATAGTGGGGCATGGCAGTGTGCATGCAGACATGGTGCTGGAGAAAGAGCTGAGAGCCCTACATCTTGATACAAAGGCAGCAGAAGTAACTGTGTCACTGGGTACAACTTGAGCATATGTAAGACCTCAAAGCCTGGCTCCAAAGTGATATACTTCCTCCAACAAGGCCACACCTACTAATAGAGCCACTTTGTGTGGTCAAACAGCCAAACACATGAGTCCACGGGAACCTTTCATTTGTTTACAACTAATTTTTTTTATTTTACAAGTGGTTTTATTTACTGGGTGTCTAACTTATGAAAATCATATAAATGAAGGTGAGAAACACATTATTTTTATCAACCTAGCAAACATGTTTGAACTTAAGAAAAAATCATTAGCTGCTACATTTGTATAAACATTCAGAGAATTATTGTTATTCCCAGGATTTAATTTTTCTACACGGTGTCTTTTTTATTGTTTTATTGAGCTGTATATTTTTCTCTGGTCCCCTCCCTTTCTACCCTTTCCCATGTTCCCCATGCTTCCAATTTACTCAGGAGATCTTGTCTTTTTCTACTTCCCATGTAGATTAGATCCATGTATGTCTCCCTTAGGGTCCTCAT
>NW_004949176.1:1517385-1526332 GCF_000317375.1 Microtus ochrogaster
TTACAGAAGTAAGATAGAATCTCAGAGTTGTTTTGATTTACATTTCTCTGATGTCTTAGGATGTTGAGCATTTCCTTAAGTGTCTTTCAGCTATTTTAGAATCATCTATTAAGAGTTCTCTGTTTAGATCTGTACCCCATTTTTTATTGGATTGTTTGTTCTTTTGATGACCAATTTCTTGAGTTCTCTGTATATTTTGGAGATCAAGCCTCAGTTTGGTGTGGGGTTGGTGAAGATCTTTTCCCATTCTGTAGGCTGTCATTTTGTCTTGTTGACCATGCCCTTTGCTTTACAGAAGCTTCTCAGTTTCAGGAGGTCCCATTTATTAATTGTTGCTTTAGGGTTTTATCTAGGAAGTGGTTCTGTGTGCCAATGCGTTCAAGTGTACTTCCCACTTTTTCTTCTATAAGATTCAGTATCATTGGTTTTATGTTGAGGTTTTTGATCCATTTGGAATTGAGTTTTATGCATGTTGATAGATATGGATCTATTTTCATTTTTTTACATGTTGATAGCCAGCACCATTTGTTGAATATGCTATCTTTATTCCATTTTATATTTTTTGCTATTTTGTCAAAAATCAGGTGTGTGGATTGATACTCAGGGCTTTGATTTGGTTCCATTGCTTTTCCTGTCTGTTTTTAAGCCAGTACCAGGCTGTTTTCAGTGTTGTAGCTCTGTAGTAGAGTTTGAAGTTTGGGATTGTGATGCCTCTAAAAGTTCCTTTATTGTTTTGACTATCCTGGGTTTTTTGATTTTCCATATGAAGTCGACAATTGTTTTTTCAAGGTCTATGAAGAATTTTGCTGGACTTTTGATGGGCATTGCATTGAATCTATAGATTGCTTTTGGTAAGATTGCCATTTTTACTGTGTTAATTCTGCCTACTCAAGAGCATGGGAGATCTTCCCATTTTCTGGAGTCTTCTTCATTTTCTTTCTTCAAAGATTTAAAGTTCTTGTCATATAGGTCTTCCACTTGTTTGGTTAGAGTTACTCTAAGATATTTTATGTTATTTGTGGCTATTGTGAAGGATGATGTTTCTCTGATTTCTTTTTCAGTTCGCTTATCAAGCCATAGGAGGGCTATGGATTTTTTTTTTTATTTAATCTTGTACCATGATACATTACTGAAGGTGTTTATGAGTTGTAGACGTTGCTAGTAGAATTTTTAGGGTCACTTATGTAAACTATCATATCATCAGCAAATAGTGAGAGTTTGACTTCTTCTTTTCCAATTTGTATCCCCTTGATCTCCTTTTGTTGTCTTATTGCTCTAGCTTGAACCTCAAGTACTATTTTGAATAGATATGGAGAGAGTGGTCATCCTTATCTTGTTTCTGATTTCAGTGGGATCGCTTTAAGCTTTTCTTCATTTACTTTGATGTTGATTGTTGGCTTGCTGTATATTGCCTTTATTATGTTTAGGTATGTTCCTTGTACCCCTGCTCTCTCCAAGACCTTTATCATGAAGTGTTGTTGTATTTTGTCAAAGGCTTTTTCAGCATCTAATGAGATGATCATGTGTTTTGTTTTGTTTTGTTTGATTGTATGGTGGATTATACTGATAGATGTTCATATGTTGAACCATCCCTGCATCTCTGGGATGAAGCCTGCTTGGTCAATGTGGATGATTTTTCTGATGTGTTCTTAGATTCGGTTTGCCAGTATTTTATTGAGTATTTTTGCATCAATGTTCATGAGTGAGACTGATCTGTAATTCTCTTTCTTAGTAATGTCTTTGTGCAGCTTGGCTATCAGGGTAATTGTAACCTCATAAAAAGAGTTTGACAATGTTCCTTTGTTTACAGCTATTTTTATGACAAATAGGGAATAACAAACACAACCTACCCTTGGGTGGTACCCTCTGACTGACCAGGATTAATCACACCCAGTGGATTCAGTCCATAAGAACTGGGTGGATTCTGATCATCAGATGGCAAGAGGAGGGGGGATCATTTGCATTTACAAGATAGCAGAACTTGTGGAGACACTGTTGCTAAGATAATACAACAGCCCATTTTCCTAAGATAAAGTATGCATATGAAAGGTTTGTTTAAAAATTTAGGACTTGGACATTTGAAGTGCTGAGATCTGGGGATTTGGTAATACTAACATAGTAGAAACAATTTACAAACATATTTAACTATTATAAATATAGATCCATTGTTAATATGTCTACACTCAAAACCATAAGCTACAGACATGGCAGAAATTTCTTCAAGCAGTGGAGGAGAAGATTAAATAGTTGTAGAGAATTTTAATCAGGTTACAAAATTAAAATCTCAATAAAGGGGCAAATTAGAAGACTTGAACTTCTAACTTGGTCTTGCGCATGCTTCCACTTAACCTGGCTCTCCCCAGAAGAATAAGTAACATTAGAGCAGACACAAAATCCGCCAACGAGGCTAAAGTCTCTGTTCTCACATGAGCGGAAGAGAGGCTTCACTAATGAATGACGTTATCACGTCCACGTCACAGAATCCAAGATTTCTTTTTGCAAAAGTCTGTATATTTTGTGAGTAGAAAAAATACAGTTTATGTTGCTTGCTATGAACCAACTATTGTCACTAAGACCACTACTAAAGGTAAGGAGTGTTTGTCTATTCTAAAACAATTAAAGAGGCCTTGGGTCTATTTCCCTGGCTTTGCAAGGGAATTTGCTCTGGGACCAGAGCAGAGTGCAGAGCCTTTCTGAAGACAAGCCCAGTGTCACGTGGAACACGAGCTTCATTCATCTGAGATTCTGAACAGAGAGAAGACAGGTGGTAGATGGGCTTTCAAATTCCAAGTGACAAACCTGGGCAATCAGCCCCTGCTGGAGGCTTTCGCAGGCAGCCATGTTGGCAGCTCAGTCCTCTCAGTGTTGCTGAAGAGGGGCCTAAGGCAGCAGTTCCACCAAAGTGTCGTCACGTGAGCAATTCTGCGCTAGGCACCCCTGAGCCCCTGGAGACGAAGGAACGGTTCCACTCAAGAGTCTGTGCTCATGGTAAATGATGAAGGACAAAGATGCTGGGAAGGTGGGCAAGTGTATAATTTTAAAAGAAGGGGCTTGAGCTAACACTTCTTGCTCTTTTAAGAATTAAAGGCGCCAGTTAAAACACAGAAATCATATGCTAATTCAGCAATTATTCTTTTACTCGTCTCGGATCGAGATGGCTTTTTAAAAAACTTACTCTTTTAAATGACAGAATGCTAGTGAATAGAATTTAGATTGCTAATTTCTCCACTTAAGCTTGTCTGTGCTCAATTTGTGAGTCGCTAGGATTGATGTTTTTAGAATGCAAATTTGAATATATTGATTTAACTAAAATGGTACTTTAATTTACAATGGAAAACAAAAATGTTGTACTTACCTTCTATAAAAAAAAAACCTAAAAGACAATGAAAATCCAAATGATGACTTTTGAAGCTGGTCCCATGCAGGCAATCATTGTGGCACTGTGACAACGCTAACAATAAATGACCGGTAATTAACGACCTGCCACAGCGGATTGGCACTGTCATCAAGTGGTGGGGGGCGGCTGGGAGTCACGTGTGCAGATGCTTCTGTGTAAAGGTCACAGGACAACCGCGGGTGTCGGTCCTCTAGCTCCTTCTACCTTCTGTTTGAGACAGGGTCTCTCCTTGGCTTGGCTCTTAACCAATTAGACTAGGCCACAAGGCCATTGAGCTTCCGCTGTTTCCACACACACCACTGGAATTCCAGTCTCCCACAACCACGCCTGGCTTGTCACAGAAGTTCTGAGGATCCAAGCTCACACTCCCAAGGCAAGAAACCTTATCCTCTGAGCCATCTTCCCAGTCCACATAGGTCGGATCAATTACCCTCACTTTATGCAGGAAAAACTGGGGACGTGTCCAAAGTCACACAGCCCCTCCACATTAGTAAAATGTGGATTTGAAGTGAAGCTGTTTCTTCTGTGTTTGAATTGATGTCTTTGCTGAGACTTCTCTCTAAATCATCAAGGAAATAACAAGATAGCTTCTTAAAAGGTCAAAGGTGAAGGGAAAATGGATGCCAGAGGGAGGTGGGCAAGGGAACTGTCTTTGTCTTGAAGGCATTTGCTAGCCTGACTAAATCCAATGCCTGACTTTGGGGACCTTGCAACACAAAGGACATACTGCAGGACGAAGAGTCCTATGAAGACATCCCTCCATGAATGAAAAGCATGCCTAGGATAGTATGACCAGACAATACCCAAAAACATTAAAGCCTGGATTTTTTTTCTCCTTCCAGACTTAGGTTCAGTTTAAGGTGGAAGCCCAGAAGAAGCAAACAAAACTTTTGGGCTTTCATCTGCATGCTTCAAATGGTTTCCCCAAATGAATTCTCAAATACACATCTTAGACACAAAGATAACCAGGAATATAAGAAAAGTGATTTAAATAAGACCTACCCCCTGCAGAAACAAGAAACAAAAAACCCCAAAACGGTCAGAGCAAGCAACAAGAGAACTCTGCTGAGCCAGATAGAGTAATTGAGGCTCCTAGTCCTACGTATCAGAGAGCAGAGGCAGGAATGTCCCTTGAGCCTGAAACAAGGCCGGCCAGGGCAAAATGCAAAGATTTGGTCTTGAATTAACAAGCAAGCTATCAGAAAGCTGTGCTGATTTTGTGGCTGTAAGTAAGAGATAAACTTGGAGACATCTGTAGGAAGAACCAGAGAAGTGTGGCAGAGCTGATTTTAAAAAATGCAACTTCTAAAACTTAAAGCAGGGGTAGCTAAAACGGAACAAGAACCGACGCATGAATCTGATACCACACTAAGTTAAAAGGTGAATTAATGGTATAGAATATGGGTTGGGAGAAATTAGAGTATTATGTGGGGTGCACTGGTCAGGAAGGCACAAAGAAAACTCACTAAATTTCTAAAAAATAAAGTGTTAAAAAGACACCCCAAACTGAATGAATAGCAAGAATCTGCTTCTAGACAGATCAGAGAAAATCATAAGAATAAAACAAACTTTAGGGGTCAGGCATGCGGCCCACACTTACAATTGCAGCACTTGGGAAGCCGAGGCAGCAGGGTTGTGAGTTCAAAGCCAGCCTCATCTACATAGTAACACCCTTTCTTAAAGCACAGCAAGAAAGAAGAGAAATGCTTAAAAGCCCACCCAGGGAAAAAAGTCAAATTACCTTCAAAAACATAACACCCTTCACCCGACCTCATAGCAGTTAGTGGTTGATCCTGTGGTGTAGAGAGGTGTGCACAGGTCTGCCAGCCACGATAAGAAATTTTCATTCTAATGAATTCAAAACCATTAAAAAATTGTAAGCCGAGGAATGACAGAATCTGTTGTAAGTTTTACAAACTTAAATAACCCTGAGGGCTTTGTGAAGGGGGAATTTAAAAGGAAAACAAGAGAAGGTGATTAAAAGGCCATTTCTGTAGTCTACACAAAGGCTGCACTTAGAACACATTAGTATATGAATGGATAGCAACCCGAAGAAGCCTTTGTCTTAGTCAGCCTGTTTTTAGTTTTATAGAGGATTTTATTGACATTTTCATACATCAATATAATATGTTTTGATCAAATCCACCCCTAGTCTCTCCCCTCACTCTTCCTCTCCCCTGACTACTTTCCCCTCTCCGTTTTAAATACTTAAAACACAAAACCAAACAGAAAACTGTTGCATCTATGTAGTGCTCTTTGTCTGTGTGAGTGTGGGCATCTGCAAGAAGATGGGCAGCCCCTCAGGGCCTCATGGGAAGGCAGCCACCTCTCCCTCCTATAGATCTATCAAAGATCAATAGCTCCTGAGCAAGGGTGAGAACTTGTGGACACCCCCCCCCCACAGCCTCAATCCTCTGTGCTTTCATCCGTCGTCAGAATCTGAATTCACTGCCAACGACCGCAAGGGGAAACTTCTTGTATTTAGGGTGCAGTTTATTACTGTGCCCGTTAATTTTATGCATTGTATAAAATTCTTAGACCTAAATGTATTATTCTTATGGTCTAACTATGGAATGCCCTCATTAGGCTCATAGTTTGAATGCTTGATCAATCTCCTGGTAGTGACACAGTATTGGAAGGTTCTGAAGACTTGAGGAGGAGGGCTCAGTGGAAGGAGATGAACCTCTGGGAGCAAGTCTTTGTGCCTGTCGTCTTGGGTTCCTTCCTGTCTCATTCTCTCCTTCCTAGCTGCCACTGTGGGACCTGCAGCATGAGCAGGAACCATGAACCAAAGGAAGACTTCCTCCCTTAATTTGTTCCCATCAGGTAGCTGGTTACAACAATAGAAGTAACTCACACAAATAGTCAAGATGCAGATAAATCATAGAAACAACCTGAGTGGGGCCCAGAGAGATGGCTCAGCAGTTAAGAGTGCTGGCTGCTCTCCCAGAGGACCCAGGTTCGATTCCCAGCACCCACAAGGCTACTTGCAACCATCTGTAATTCTAGTTTCAGGGAAATCAATGCCTTCCCCTGACCTCTATAGGCACCAGGTATGCACAGAATACATAGATATAGAGGCAGGCGGGACACCCATACACACAAATGAATAAAATAAAAATAACTTTTAAATCTTACCAAATCTATAGATAATGTGCAATTAGGAAGAAGAGACTAACTTTAGGTGATAAAAATCAGCATCTCAAAAGACTTCAGATTTTTGGTATAGGGAACATAAAATAGTTTGAAATTGAACAGAATAAATGTAACTTTTTATGTATTTGCCTATGAATCCTAAATCACAAAATGATAGTCCTTTTATTTTGTTGTATTCTATTAGTTAGGAACAAGTTAGAAGGGGATCCTATCGTTCCTTCCTTCCTCCCTCCCTCCCTCCCTCCCCCCTCTCTCTCCTTCCTTCTTCCTTTCTTCCTTCTTTCCTTCCCTCCCCTCCTTCTTTTCTTGAGACAGGGTCTCACCATGTACCTCTGGTTGGCCTTGAACTCACAGAGATCCACCTGCCTCTGCTTTCCTAGTACAAAAATCAAAAACATGTGCCACCATGGCCTGACGTGCCATATCTTAATGAAGCAAGTCTACAACACCATAGATAAGATATCTCCACCAAATAAGAGTCACATTCAAGGTAAGGAGATTGCCCAAGATCATAAGTCGAAGGATGTGTGTCAGGGAGCTGTCATTTGGGATCTTGTCAACAGCTTCTTGACATTCTGTAGGAGTTTAAAAAGATGTGCTTAGAATCTCAAGGAAGTTGTACTATTAGAGGAACTGAACTGGGTCTAGTAAATAGGAGGAGGGTTGTTTAAAACCCAGTCTTGTGTTAGGGAACTGAGATACAATGTTCTTTGAGAAAACATCTATTTTACCAAAAATTTACTCCAATTATAACCCTAATAACAAAATCCTACAAATGTAGCACAAAACAACAACCAAACGCAAGTGATTTAAAATATCTTAACACTAGCAGAGAAATTAGTCAGGGCAGAGTAGTCACGGGGGTGAGGTACGGCACAGCCACGTGGAAAGGTCTGACATCAGAAAACATAACGGGAGAAAATGCCACTTGTTCCCACTTCACACAGGCCAAAAACGACAATGAATTCAACATTCACCCATCCCTGAATAAGAAGCCTTAGTTAAATAGAGGAAAGCATTTTCAGGAACTGTTTCAAGTGGCAAAGAGTCTGGGATGTGATAGGCTGACGGGTGCAGGCTCCAGTTAACAGCTTCCTTACATTTAGGACTTAAAATACCCTCCAATCAAGAGTGATGATGGCCCATTGCTCAGGGTCCTGAGTCTGAGCTGGCTTGATTGATTGCTTTGGCTAATAGCAGGCAACGGGTGTGAACTTCATGCCAATTCCAAATCCAGCCCTCGAGCACACTATAAGCTTCCCTTGACACCTTGGATTCCTGCCTCCACCTTAAGCAAGCTCTTAACAAGCTTGCAAATGAGTGATGAGGCCCGTGAAGTGGGAGAAGAGCCAAGTAATTCAGACCCAAAGCCAGCCAGGCCCTGGGGCAGAGCTACCGGGAAATTACAGTGCTGTGTGTAGACCCCCGGGGCCAGGTCAGCCTAGCACCAACTGCCAACTCATTTGCTTGTGTCAGCAGCTGAATAAATGGTTGTATTAAACCATTAAGCTTTGGGGTTGTTTGTTATATGGCAATAACAAATGAGACAGCAAGTAAATCCATGAGCCTTCTTAATCAATTCCTACCAATGGTAGTTTCTGATTGAGAATACTTCCGAGTCTCTGTTAAATTGAGCAGAAGTATCATGCATTGTTACTATTAAATTGATAACTAAAAGACAGATAAGGGTCACTTCACATCAGAGATCTTATTGTTGTTTTGTATAAGGATAAGCGGTTATTCTTCTCGTAATAAAGTTACTCCTAAGAATGGTCTGATAAAATTGAATGATAATCATCAGCCAGGTACAGGGCCTTGCAACTGTAGTACCATCGCTCAGAAGGCTGAGCAGGACGAGCGCTTCAGCCTGGACAACATGATACCCTGTCTTAAAAGTAAGTTAAGTAGTCAATTAACTAATTCTCTAAAAGACATTTTTTTCTTTTTCTTTTTTCAAATATTTATTTATTGATTTGTTATGTATATAATAGTCTATCTGTGTGTATGCCCGCAAGCCAGAAGAGGGCACCAGACCTTATTCCAGATGGTTGTGAGCCACCATGTGGTTGCTGGGAATTGAACTCAGGACCTTTGGAAGAGCAGGCAATGCTCTTAACCCCTGAGCCATCTCTCCAGCCCCCAAGACATTTTTTTCTAATTAAGAATTTTAGCTATTTAGTATTTTCCCATTATACCTTGAGACATAGATTTGTGATCATTACTTAGGCTTTGTATTCGTTTTTGTGTGTTTTGCCAATATCTTTGTTATATGTTACACTTTGGATCACGTGGAGACACTGCATGTCTAGAGATGAATCACACCAACTACCTGATGCTCTATACCCAGATGAGGTGGATCACACCAACTACCTGATGCTCTATACCCAGATGAGG
>NW_004949176.1:1526898-1534938 GCF_000317375.1 Microtus ochrogaster
TATACCCAGATGAGGCTGATCACACCAACTACCTAACACTTTTCACCCATATGAGGTGGATCACACCAGCTACTGAAAGAAAGCACACCAACTCCTTACTGACTGAGACTTTTCATCCAATACCCCCTGTATTTTTTTTTGCCATAGAGAATTTTCTGTAAGGAAAATTACAGCTCAAACATTTGAGATTGTGTTTTGAATATTAATCATTATTCTAGTTACTTTCTTCCCTAAAAATAGACCCCTGGATTAGTTCACACAAGACAATGCAAATCTGAGTAAATAAATGGTCTGCGGAATAGCTAACATCACGGTTAAGAAGTTGAGTGATCCCTAGGCTCTCTTTAGGATGAATTTAGGCTCCTTGGAGCACCCAGAGCACAATACCCCTGAAGTAGATGAGTTTCAAACCTGCTTACATGCTCTGAAACTTAGATTTCCCTCCGACTTTACACCCAATCTCACAATGAATGAATCAGTTATCTAGAGTGGACAATCTTTCTTCTTTTTACTCCTGAAAAATCTATTTTCTTTTCATTTTACAGAGAATAAGATGGGATTTCTTGGCATACATGCTTTAGAATTCTGTCAGTTGAAAGCTTTTCTAACTTGGGCATTTTCATTAGGATTTTTATACTTATATTATCTTCTAGATGCTTAGAGGGAAATTAATATAATTGGGACACTAGACCCACGAGGAAGAGTGTACAGGAAGTAAATACTGATTTACTTACTGTCCTTCAACCCCAGCCCTTATCCAGGAGGCAGACACAGGTGGACTCTGATTTACATAATGTATTATAAGCCAACCAGGGCTACCTAGGGAGGCCCTGTCGCAAAACAGCAACCAATCTACTTTTTTCCCTGTATTATCTAGAAGATTTGGCGTATCTGGAATAAGGGAGGCATTCACAACACTTTTTCTTGAACAAAAAAGACAATTATTGGCAGCGAGATGCTGCAAGCTCACATTTGTTGCTTAAATTGGAAAATGAATGTCCTACGACTGATAGCCAAATCCTGGAGACTTCACCCAGCTGCTTGGCGCTGGCCCAGTCGCGGCAGCTCTGACAATAAGCTGGAGGATGCTGAGGGGAAATGAAGTCCAAACATGCCTTGCTTTGCATCACGGTCTCTAAGATGCACAGCCTGCCTCCTGCCCAAGCTGTACAGCTGTTAACCCCAAAGAAAAGGAGTCCGTTTCGGGCAATTCCACCTACTTCCATCTATATACATACATACGTGTGTGTGTGTGTGTGTGTGTGTGTGTGTGTGTGTACATTATTTTTTTGTTGCTTGCTTCATTTTGCTACATTTATCAACTCAAACCAGCCTGCACATTGGAAATCATTTCACTATCAATATGACTGAGTAGAAAATGTAACATGATGTGGAAATGATGGAACTCTGGGACTGGATTTGGTGACGCTGATTTTAATCACATCAGACTGGCATCCAGCCTGAGCACCGGGCTCAGCTTCAGAAACTGTCTCTTCAGGCAGTGCCCGGCCCTGATTCCACCCTCACTCTTCTCTGTGCTGCTTTTGCCTCTGGCTCGCCCTCCCCAGTTCTAGCCAGTCCTGATTTTAACCATCTCCCTGACATACTTAGGATCCTTTCTTTCTCTGCGCCCTACAGGATAGCAGACCTCTGCAGCCCCCACCTGTCTGGACACAACCTATTCAAACAACTCTCTTCTCTCTGACCTCATCTCTCCCAGTACCCTCTGCCCTTCTCAGTCCTTCAGCTGCTCAATGTCAGCACCCTCCCCATCACATCTGGGACGTCCTGTCTTCTCCTCACAGGTCACATCAGATGCCAGCAGCTGGAGTCTTCCCAGTATCTCCCTACAAAGGAACTGTTCTGTTCACTTCCCTTCTGTGCAGCACAGGGAGACATTTTTCCTCCAAACCTACCTGAGATACTTTCAGTTCTGACTCACATGATGCGGAATGGCTTTTCTGGTAGGAGAGTTCTCCGTGGTGGCAACTCCGGTGCTGGGAGCATGCTTCCTCAACCCCAGGGGACAGTGCAATTACTGTCTCTAGGAAAGTAGGGGGAGAAAATGTGGAGGAAGGGAAAGAGCAAGGGTGAGAGTGTGCCCAGAGTGCCCCATCTATGCCATGGCACCTTCCTCCTAGTTTCTCACAATTCTCATTATTGCTCTATAGCAATTTTAACAAACAAGTCTGCTCTGGTTGTCCCTGTGTAATGCTTCATGTCCATTACTTAAGAACCTTTGTCACCCTGCTGTCCTGCGCCATCTCTGTCCTCTGAAGAAGCACCCAAAGCCCATGTTGAGGATCCTCTCTTCCCAGGAGAACAAAAGGCAAGCCTCTTGCTTACTGATCCATCCAAAGTCTTCACCACAAACCCCACTTCCTTGTAGCCTGCTCTTGGGTTTGCTGTGAGTCCAGTGGTACAGGCAGCTCTCCATTGTAGACAGTTCTTCTTTTGCTGCCCAGCCCAAATCTCACTCAAGACCCAAACTTCCTATCCTCCTGCCCTAAGGCAACTTGTGGGCTATGGGAGAGAGAGCCCTCCTACACAATGATCCTGGTGGGAGTGAGAGGCAGTCACCACACCCACCGGAGAAGAATTTCACTCGTGCCTTACCCTAGCTGCTGTCTTTCTGAACTGATGCCATGGGAACGCCTCATATACGTTGATTGCAATCTCAGATAGTCCTGCAGTATTGCCCATTGTGTGGAAAGCTTTCAAAGCTCACAAACACAATGCCCAGCCAAGCAGCCGACACAAAAGAGGACACATATTACATGATTCCATTTATATAAAGTCCACAGACACTCTGTTGTATTAAAAATGGGAGGAGTAAGGACTGGAAAGGCGTAGGTGGGGATTCTGGGGTAACCTTCTGTTTCTTGATCTATGCTACTCACTGCATAAGCTTTGCTTGAGAAAGCACATAGATTCATACCTGTGTGATCCATGCACTGTCCAGGATGTATGTACTACTGTGATTAAAAAGCTGAAAATAGGAGAAATGAATATGAAGTATTGTGATGGCTGTCCAATTACTAATATGGCACACAGTTCTTATTAGATTCAAGGGCCTGCAGCTTGAGTAGAGTTTGGTTGCCACCGGCTAAGCTACTACTACCCACCACTCTACAGTCCCGGGTGCACCAAGATACTGGGTGGGCATCAAGCCAAAGGTGGGGCTGGAGTGGTGGTGCACTCCCATAGTCCAGCACTCAGGTGACTGAAGCAGGAGGACTGTGGTTTTGAGACCCTGTCTACAAACCAAACAAGCAGCAAAACCAGAGGTGGGGTGACTGTGCACAACACAGTCCGGTTTTGTCTGGGGTAGGAAATCCAGGGAAGGAAATGACTGTCTTAGTTACGGCTTCTATTGCTGTGAAGAGACACCACCATGAGCACGGCAACTCTTATGAAGGAAAACATTTAATTGGGGCTGGGTTACAGTTTCAGAGCATTAATCCATTGACATCGTAGTGGCACGCAGGCAGACACGGTGCTGGAGAAGGAGCTGAGAGTTCTACATCTTGATCTGCAGACAGCAGAAGCAACGGTGTGCCGCACTGGGCATAGCTTGAGCTAGCGGACCTCAAAGTCTGCCCCACAGCGACACACTTCCTCAAACAAAGCCACAGCTATTCCAACAAAGCCACCCCTCCTAATAGCCCCATTCCCAAGAGGGCTATTTTCTTTCAAACCACCACACAGACCTAAGAGGAGTTCCTTATAACTAAGAGTTGAAGGAATTTCTAGACTTCTCTCTAAGCCCTTCCATGTTGTTTCTTATTTAGATTATGCTAGGGGGGTGGACTTTATCCTAAAGTAAAGAGCAGTCACAGACTGTCCCATAGCCAAGGCGCTTCTCTGTGTCAAGACACTGGAAACGGCATCCTTGCAGAGACTGGCAGGCAGCAGGGCCTGGCTGAGAGAAGCCAGAGAGGAACTAACTGTCACCCAAGGTAGACACCCAGCTCGTCCTCTGCTTCACTGAGGAAGAGCAGAAGTCCTACCTCTCTGGGGCCTGACTCTCCTCACGGAGGTAGTGAAACGTCTGCCCTGCTCTGCCAAGGTCTTGTCTAGCTCCTTCCAAGACTCGTTGCTATAATTAGGGGGCAAATCCTTCATGTAGAGATTAAATGGAAGTAAGGGGGGATCGTATCGTAAGTTATACGCTGCCTTTTTGAATTTTATTAGAAAAAGAACAGCCTTTCTAACCTTTGCTTTTCAATTTTACAGGAAACTAAATATTACTTAGCAGTAATTAGGGAGACAGAGATTTTTCTAAAGCCAGACCTTTGTACATTTTTAAGCTCTATTATTAATATCCAAAATATCACTTAAAAATTATTGCAATTTGACAGAATAACTTCTATAAAAACTTATGTATGATGTATTACTGTGATTTGGGACATTAAAATAGCTTTTAGTTTCTCGTTCCTTCCTAATTCTATAACCCTCACAAACACATTCCATCTTGTTCTAATCCAGTGAGACCACCCTGGGACCTTGAACATCTGGGTGCATAACCCTGGGGGCCATGGGTACACCAACCCAGGGATGTGAAAATCTGGGTGCATCCATCCTGGGTCTGTAAACATCTGGGTGCATCCACCCCAGGGCTGTGAACATCTGGGCACATCAGGTTGGGTTGGGGTGTATTTCATTGTTTTGCCATCGGTGATAACAAATGAATACTCAATGACAGGCAGTGATGAGGTTTCTGTGACCCAACTTTCTTCTGCCTAGTGAAGGAAATGATCTTGCGAGTTAATGGCTCCATCTACGTCAATCTCCCCTGTGTTTGAATGGTATACTCTAGATCTCAGGCATGGTATCTGTGAGATGAAGGTATTTGTGGAGAAAGCAAGGAGAAGGAATCTTCTTGAGATACCTTGGCACTGTTAGATGTTTCACAGGGCTAGAAAGTTGGCTCAGAGGCTAGGAGCACTTGATGTTCTTCCTAAGGACCTGGGTTCAATTCCCAGCACCCACATGGCAACTTAGAATCATCTGTAACTCCAGTCCCAGGAGCTCCAGTGCTGTCTTCGAGCCTCCATAGAACCTGTACAGGTGTGGTACACTTACACGCAGGCAAAATACCTGGACACATTTTTAAAAGTTAAAAAAAATTTTTTTAAATTATATTGCCTGAAAATAAGTAACACAATTATGAAAAGTACTTCTTTTATTTTTTGAGATTATAATGTAATAGCACCATTTTCTCCTTCCCTCCCTCCCTCAAGCCCTCCAATAAACCCCTTCAAGCTCTCCTGCAAATTCCTGTCCTTCTTTTACATTAACTGTTTTTTACACACACACACACACACACACACACACACCCCAAGGTTTACTGAAGTGCCAGCCCCCAAACCTCTCAGGATCCAGAGGAACGCCACAGAAAGCAAAAACTGGCTAAAACGGTCCGAGGGTGAAAGGAACGAATCAGCCCACGCACATCTCATCTCGTCTCTCCGTCCTTCAACAGCGTTTCTCTCAATGCTCCCCCTCATCCCACAAGGTTTCCTATTTACATACCCACACAGACACAGCTAACAATTCTTTGGCAATAGCAGGGATACCAGGCATGCATTTCACAGGGCCAAAATAGGCAGATAGGGCTGACAAGACTGGTGCCTGTTTACTTACGGCTCAGAGGGGGCGTGGCCATGAAGCATGGGTCACGTCTGAAAAACATCTCTTTGTAACTGAAGGAGACCTTTTCAGAAAGCTTCAATTTACCAAAGCCCAGGGCTGTCGGGACTGGGCTCCGTATACAGCACAATCAGCACAATCCCTGCTCAGGGATCATTTTGGAAGAGAGAGAAGAATGCTTATACGTGCTACAGGAACAGGAAGTTTTCTGTGAGATTGTATTCCCTAGAAATGGCAGAGAAGCTATACCCACTACATTTTATCAGCATGGCTGCCTAAACAAGACCTGAACAGTGACAGCACCTAGGGACATGCTAACGTGAAAGGGAACATTTCTTGAAGCCTCAACTTCATAAAAATAACGACGGGCACCTAGGGAATGCTGAGAGTACGTGAAATGTTCTTTCCCAAAGAAATGCTCCCTGCACCCTGATTCATTATCCAATACTAAGTGGTCAGCCCTGAGATTATATACATATGGAGATATTATACAGACTGAGCAGATTGCAAGTGTGTGTGTGTGTGTGAGAGAGAGAGAGAGAGAGAGAGAGAGAGAGAGAGAGAGAGAGAGAGAGAATAAATGACAACAGTTAAAGAAAAAGAGACCATGAATTTGAGAGGGGGCAAGAGAGAACAAGAGAGGTTGCACAGGAGGAATTGGACGTAAGAAAGGAAAGAGTTATGTAATTATAATTTAAAAAAATAAAAATTATATGAAACAATTTTAGAAATTGTTTAGAAATTTAGAAATTTTTTTTTTACTGTCACTTCTGCTATAATATTGCTTGTGATGAAGATTCATCATGTTTTTAAGAGTTTATATATCCTGGCTGGGGAATGTAATGGGAGAAGCGACTCTATTAACTAAAACCCAACATTCTCACATCTGAAGTCAAGAATTTCCCCCTCAGAGATAACCATAGTTATGGGGAACCATAAACACCCAAGAGGAGAGACAAGTGGGGCACCCAGCCTTCCGTCAGGACTCCTGAACTCGGCTTCATTCTCGGAAGATTTTCCTGAACAGCCACACTGTTCGCTGGGAAGCATAGCTGGATGTAATAGGGTCCTGAAATTCCAAATGCCAGCCTGGTCTCTACCCAAGTAACCCCAGAGCTCCGCTTCCACTGTCAGGAGTAATGTTGCCTCGGTATAAAGGAAAGAGTAACTAATTTCACCCTAGGAGAGGCACCGTACAGTGGTGGGATAAGACTTTCAAAGCAGCTGCCTTTGAAGATGGCCAAAGGAAAAGAGAGAAACTGCCCCAGACAGGGAAGAGGATGAGGAAATTCATTTCTTGGGCAAAGGGAAATCAAACATGAAGCCTACAGCACAAAGCAGGTGACCAGGAGCCGGAACAAGATGAGCAGTCTCAGAGGTGGGAGTAGAGGGAGATGCTTCCTGAATGACAGAGCTGCGGCAGATGCAGAGACCCTGGCGCCCTCAACACGTGACTGCCGATTGCAGGAAAGGATGTGACTGTGAATGGCATATTTACCAGCAAATGGTATACTTTTATTTATTTATTATTTATTTATTTACTATTGACGTACTCATTTTGAGATCTTGATATGTTGCCCAAGCTAGACTCAAGTTTGCAATGCTTCTCTCTCGGCCTCGGGGGTGCTGGGATTACAATATGGGCCATAAATCAGCATGTTTAGCAAAAGATACATAGTTTTTAAAGAATCATAAAATTATTATATTTTTAACTTATTTGTTTACTGTTTATGTAAACACATGTACACGCATGTGCCGTGCCATGTGTAGGAGTCTGTCCTCTCCTACTGTGTGGCTTCCAGGGATCGAGCTTCACTGACTGCACCTCTAAGAAACATGAATACTTTAGGTGACCAGAAAAGTTTAAAAATAATCAAGTAGAAAATAATCAGTAGGAATTAAAGGCCAGCCTGGTCTACAGAGCGAGTCCCAGGCCAGCCTGGTCTACAGAGTGAGTTCCAGGACAGGCTCCAAAGCTACAGAGAAACCCTGTCTCCAAAAACCAAAAACAGAAACAAAAAATCAAGTAGAACATTTAGAAACAAAAGTTTTTAACTTTTAATTGATTTTTATCTACCTTCTATACTCTGTACACTTTTTCCACTTACTGTGTGTGTCTGTATAAACTTGTTGAAGGGAAGAGCCTCCTCAAGAGAGTATACCTGCTTTATCAGAACACCCAAGAACCTGAACCAACACTGGCCACCCAGTGTAGCAGGAGGCCTCTTGTTTTTCCTGGCTACCCAGACTCCCAAAATAACCACTATGAAGCTGTATTAAGTAAATTACTGCTTGGCCTATTAGCTCTAGCTTCTTATTGGCTAGCTCTTACATCCTAAACTAGTCCATCTCCATTAATCTGTGTATCTCCACGTGGCTGTGGCTTAC
>NW_004949176.1:1535198-1538228 GCF_000317375.1 Microtus ochrogaster
AAAGCAGCTTCTTTAATAACCAATGGTATACAGAGGGGAAACCCACATCAACCCAGTGACATCCTGAATGAATGTGTTGAGTAAATGAATAAATCTGTAAATGATGCAGCACACAGACATAAAGGCATGAGTTATGAAGGATGTTTAAAACACTGAAGACAGAATGAGGCTTAGCGAGCATGTCGTTTGAAATCCAGGAAGAAAGGAGAGGGTGTTCTTACATCAGCCTGGCTAGTGGTTTTACCCGGGTCTTACATCAAAGTCTTTGATCCCCTTTGAACCCATTTTTATGCATTCTCCTGAATGTGGAAGTCCAGTTGCCCAGCACCACTTGTAAAGGAACCATCTTTGCTCCGGTGTGCGTCTTTGACAGCTTTATCAACAAGTAGGAGGCTCTAACTCTGTCATCTGGGTGTGGAGGATGATAGTGGCAGCAGAAGACGCCATGAAGTAGCTGTTGGGAAGAAGAGACTGGAAGCCTGCGCCATCAGGGCAATTCGGGAAGCACAGCAGCTCATTGCTGGATCTCAGGAGGCTGTGGGAGTAGGAAGCAGGAGGAGGGAGAGGGTCAGGGTGACCCGTGCTCTGGCTCAGGCAAGCAGAAGGACCAAGAGTGAAGGACAGGAAGGGGGCAGATCTGTAGGGAGTTCAGCAGTCCTTGGCTTTGAGAGGCCCCTCGGATTGGATCGTGTCTGTCTCCTTCCTCTCCTCTGTGTAGGGAGTTCCCTAACAACGCAGCCCCTCTGTGCCTCCATACTGTGTCCTCCTAGCCCACAGCTGCAGCATGGCACCTGCTCTTCACATCTGCGTGAGGTGCAAAGACCCTTGTTCAGGTCTTAGAACTTCCCTTTCCTTCTCATGAAATTATTCAGGACTTTGGGGGGGGGGGTTGTTGTCCTTGTTTTCATTTTGTTTTGTTTTGTTTTTTTCAGATAAAAAACTTTAAGAATATTTTTTAAAATTAAAAAAAAACAAAAGCTTCAAGAATATTCAGTTGGTCAACAATAGAGAACAAAAGGCTGCCTCCCATCTAATAAGAATCTCGGAGTCCTGACTCTGTCCTGACTCTGTCACTCTTTGCCTCACTGAACCTGGCGACGGGCTGACGTCAATCAGCTGACTCAGTGATCCTCCTGTGTTTGTCCTCATTCCCACAACCCCTTCTTTTCAGGCCCCATGGGTGCTGGGATCCATGATAATTCTAGTGCAGTAAGGGCTTTTTTTTTTTTTTTTTACCCAGTGCACTGGCTCATGTCAACTTGATGCAAGCTAGAGTTATCCGAAAGGAAGGAACCTCATTTCAAAAATTCCTGCCGTAAGAGCTGACTTAGAGCATTTTCTTAATTAGTGACAGATGAGAAAGGGCCCAGCCCATGGTGGGTGGTGCCATCCCTGGGCTGGTGGTCCTGGGTTCTGTAAGAAAATAAACTGAGCAGTCCATAGGGAACAAGCCAGTCAGTAAGTTGTACCCCTGCATGGCCTCTGTATCAACTCCTGTCTCCAAGTTCCCGCCCTCTGTGAGTTCCTGTCCTGACTTCCTTCCATGATGGACTATGATGTGGACGTGTAAGCCAAGTAAATCCTTCCCACCCCAACTCTCTCTTGGGTCATGGTGTAAGATCACCCTAACAGACACCCTAACGAAGACGTGCACTAAGCTGTCTCTGCAGCTGCATTTGTGGCTATTTGTAACAGATTTCTTTCCATTCCACTGTGCAGCTGCTACTGTTTTTTCTTTGAACAAACTTACTTGTTTTGTCTCCATAAAGCAGTAGTTGCACCTTCGGGTGAAATCAATGGGGGAAGACACACTGTGGCAGTCTTTGTCTGAAACCGGCTTCTCATGCCGATCTTCATCTACTGCTTGAAAGGAAGGGAGGAGTGAGCCAATAGGCAGGAGGAGACTAGAATTTTCATCCAAACCTCACATTTGGGCATAGCCCTAGTGAGTTAGAGAAGTATGTGGGGAATACTTACCCTCTCTCATCCTCACCTACCGGCCTGGGGAAACATAAAGACCCTGCTGTCCCTTTTCCTGAAGCCCTTTTTAAATTTATCCTGTGCTTAAGTCACCTCTGGGAGAACATGCACATTTTCACATGTGGTTCTGAAAATCACTTTGAAGGAAATGTGTGAAAATTTATGTAGCGTCGTGGGATCATAAGAGTCAACAATTATTCTGTTACCTCCCCGCAGATGATACTTGCGGAAAATTAAAGCATCGTTTTCTGATAGTAAATGCAAGAAACACTGCATTTCTTTGTTGCTAACTGGGTCAACAAACATTGCTAAATTGAGGGGGAGATCGAACTCTAACTGTCCTTATTTGAATCTAGGGGGACCCCCTGGTGCAATCCTCTTTGTTTTGCTGCTTCACAGGCTGGCGTGCAGCACTGAACTCTGATGTCCGTGCATATCTATGTAGCTCTTGAGAACTGTCCTAGGACTAACTCAGTTTACCTTACTCTCTTCCACCGCTGAGTGCCAGAGTAAAAAGATAATGTTTTCTCTCCTGCATCAGAAGTTAGGTAAAGAAGGGGGCTTCATAGCCCCTGTCTGTATTAAAGTTTTGGGTTTAAACATCTGAGGCACCGTGAAAATCATTTACGTGTTAGTAGAGTGCCTTGTCATCAACGCAGGGGGCCTCCAAAAATGGTGCTTTACCAAGATACTGACACCGAGCCCGAGAATGGGGTTATTCAGAAATGATGAGGTCACTAGAGAAACATGAGGGTTTAGTCCAAACGGGAAAGGAAAAACAGGGGCCTGTTGGGTTCCTGGGGAAGATTAAAAGTGATCCTCAAGATAGCTCTCCATTTAATTAATTGCTTACTGTTCTCTACGGCTTTTCCTTCTGAATCACTGTGTTGTTATCACCTCTCTGACGTTTTAACTTCTTTTCTTTTTTTCTCCTCCTTTCCCTCCCCCACCTCCTCAAAACAGGGTTTCTTGTAGACCAGGGCTGTAAATCAATATGTAGACACAGATGACCTTAGACTCCAGGTCCTCCTGCCTCCATCTCCTGAGTGA
>NW_004949176.1:1538654-1542110 GCF_000317375.1 Microtus ochrogaster
TTATAGGCACACAGCAATATGGCTAGTATCCATGCAGGGCAGGCAAGCAGCACTCTGCCAACTAAGCAACATACGTCCCAGACTTGTTTTTTTAACGTTTTTAAAGATGTTTGTTTTTCAGTTGTGTGTGGGCAATGCTGGTGGCCAAGTGTCTGTGGGGGCCAGAGGAGGGCACCAGATCCTGTGGAACCGAACTTCCAGGCAGTCAGAAGCCTCCAAATATGAGTGCTAGGAACCAGCGCAGGGTTTGGAAGGAGGAGCACATGCTCCTAACTACTGAGCCACCTCTCCTGTCATTAATATTCTACAGTTATATTTTACATACAAATTCTTCAAAATGTATCTGGAAGTTCGCTCATGGGGAAAATTGTCCTTTTAAAAATATTTTCCTGGGGCCTGGGGAGAAAGTTCAGTCAATAAAGCACTTGACTGACAATCAGGAGGAACAGAGTTCCATCCCTAGAATGCATGTAAAATAGCCAGGCATGAAAACATGTTCCTGCAATACACATGCTGAGGAGCCGGGGACAGGTGGATCCCTGGAGCCTGCTGAAGAGCTTCAGGCCAGCGAGAGACTCGGTTTCACAAAATGAGCTAGACAATATCCTGAGTAAAGAGAGTGGAGGATATCTCTCGTGCTCACACACACCCGTGTGCACAGGCACACACTGGACATGGGTGCACACACAGAAACCCTTGTACACAGGCGAACACAGGAGCATGGGTGCACACACCCCCATGTACATAGGCAAACACAGGAACATGGGTGCACACACAGGAACCCATATGGACAGTTACAACACAGGAACACGGGTGCACACACCCCCATGTGCACAGGCACACACACACACACACACACACGAAAGTAAAAACTGAAGTGTCTCCCTGTATATCTTTCACTAGGTTGATATTAAATTCTAGTGGATTTGGGTAATGGAGTGAAACGGAGGCTAATTGTAGTTTGAGAAATCAAATTTCAAAAGGGATTCTATTTACAGAAACAACGGATGACCCTGAAAAACTTTGAAAATCACGGAAAAACTATAGGAACGTTCACTAGGTCTTCAAACACCCTGACATCTCTCCTCTTTCCTGCTCCCAGAGAATAAACACAAACTTGTTGTCCTATGTGTTTATGGCAACAGTTCTCCCACAGAGTCAACTATCAGATATTACATTATGATTCAGAATAGTAGCATAATTACAGTTATGAAGTATCAATGATCATCTTACGGTTGGGGTCACCACAGCATGAAGAACTGTATTAAAGGGTCACAGCATCAGGGAGCCCAGAGAACCACTGGGCTACAGGAAAAATGACAGAACTGTCCGTGCAGCCCACACTGTTGTGCTCAGTGTCACCTTGACCTCCCCACATCTGGACGCATTCTTCTGTAATGCGTCTTTTCTAGTGGCGTAGCGCCCTGCTGCATGGGAGGACTAAACACCATCCTTTTGCTTTGGCGTATCTACTATAAGTTATCCTTCTGTGAATATTCATGCCTTTATTTTATCCAATACACATCAGAGTTAATAATTAATCAGGTATTTTTGATAATAGAAGATAGTTGATCAACAGGAAGCAAAAATTAGAACTAATAGTTTTTACAGTCATGTGTTAATGTTGCATTTCCTTATAAAAAAAATTACTAGGCCCTGAGTTCCAAACTATGACTGAAAAATAAGATGCTGAGATTTTATGGAAATAAATATACGCATTAGTCAACTGACTGATTTATTTTCTAAGCATATAATACAGTTATAGAAAAATCACAATCTTAAATCACTTCACAATGGAGTAAACAAAAAGCTTAGCATTTATTATCTACACAATTCAGCATATCTCACGGAGTTACTAGGAAGAAATATGGGAAGAATTTTTGGTGACTCCAGAAAGTTTGCAGGCAAAACATTCTGGACAAATCATACAAATGCTCAGTCCTCCGATACATAGTAATCGATGAGCTTCAGTCTCAGCTCTGTCGCATGCAGAAGTCTAGGTGGCTTCTCAAACTCGAGCGTCACAGATCAGAATTATGTGCCTAGTCATGAGGTACGGACTGTGGCCATTGTTACAGGCCAGCATCAGCTTTCTAACAATCCCATCACTAAAACAAATGGCAGAGAGTCTCCCTCCACACTGGCCTGCGTATTCCCCCATCACCCTCCACGTTATTGTTTGTGTCACACAGGTCAGGCGGCATAGAAAGCCACTTGCTATTCTTGACCCTTCTTTACTGTTACACCAGGCAATATCGTCCTGGGTTTTCCTCTGGGCCTAGCTGTGCACAGACAGCATAGTACAATGAAAGGAGTTTGTCAAGTAAACATAAGGAAGAGAAGAGGAACACAGGAGGAACCACAGGGAAAAGGGACACGGGAAGGACCGCAGGGAAGAAGGACACGGGAAGGACTGCAGAGAAGAGGGAACACAGGAAGGACCTCAGAGAAGAGGGACACGGGAGGGACCACAGGGAAGAGGGACACAGGAGGGACCACTTTATTTTTTAGTTATGACCATTTGGAATCTGAGCTGGGTAAGAGGCATATGGAGCAGAAGGGCAAAGTGGCAGAGTGGAGGTTTGGGAAGATGAAGCATTGCTAGAATTATGCTACTAGAGAGAGTGGCTACAGCAATGTTGGGTGGCAGGGTCAGAGGGAGGAGCAGGAAACTGAGGTAATGAAGGACTTTTAGGTAGTCACAATGACAAATCCCAGGATATGGTCAGAGAGCAATGGCTGAGGTACGGTGTAGAAGAGACAGATGGAAAGGATTCAGAAACCGAGGCTGAGAGAATGGGAGGGATGCTCTGCACAGACACCAAATCCCTGATGATCACTGCCGCAGTCTCTCTAAAGAGAATGACAGACAGGGACTAACATCAGAGAGCAGTTACGAACATCTTGGAGGTGAGCAGTGACGGCAACAAGGACGAGTTTGTTAGGCCAGTGGGCATTAATGTCAAAACCGGGGACAAAGAAAGAGAAGGGTCCTGGAGCAGCACCCAGAAGGTATAAGGAGCTTCCCGAAAAGAAGCTGAAACTGAGGCAGCTTGTGCTGGTAACAGACACTGAGCTCCAGAGGAGACTATTGCAGAGACCTAGGAGTTGTGTGAACAACCCGTGGGAGGTGAAGGGTGCACTGTCAATTTGACCGGGTTGGGAGATGCCTAGGAGGTTGATAACGTACACCCTGGGTGTGTTTATGCCTGTTTTATTTCCAGAGATGACTTAGCCATTGAGGTCATAATGGATAATTATTTTTTGATGGGTTCCCAGTTATGGTCTGCTGGGAGTGGTGAGAGGGGGAGAAGATGGAAGCAATCACACTGTTTGGTGTTTGGGGGTTCATTCTAGATTTCTAGGGCATCATCCTAACCCATGTTCAATAATAAGCAATGGTAGAAGAGTTTCTGGTGCTACCAGTGATGGTGATGATGAACATGGTGGTGGTAG